>NC_054373.1:70457941-70539247 GCF_017654675.1 Xenopus laevis
GGCATGTCTTAATGCTACTGCAGGGCAGTCTGCTAACCCCAATGCCAACATTCTATGTTGGATTCAGTCATTAACAGGAGACAAACGAAACCCGACGGAGGCTACCATCACCCCAGAGGATGATAGAGATTCAAGGGCTGGTTCAGTTATTATAACATCTAAATCTGAAGAGGCTCATCATTCTTTCTTTGATTTTGCCCTAGTTCAGCCCTTAATCAAGGCAGTGAGAGCTTCCTTGGTTCTTCAGCAGGAGGAACAGGCAACTTCATCTGCATTTTTGTCTAAATCCAAGAGAAAAGCAAAGTCCTTTCCACTTCATCAGGAAATGCTGGATTTGGTCAAGTCTGAATTGGATATTGTGTCCAAACACAGTTCCACTCATGCCAGATTAAGTAAACGTCATCCCTTCGGAAAGGCTGACATTAAGGACTTCACTACTATACCAAAGGTGGATGCTGCAGTCCTCAAACTTTCTAAATGTACAGTATTGCCAATCGAAGATCAGGCAACGTTAAGGGATTCTATGGATAAGCATCTGGAAACTGATCTAAAAAGGGCCTTTTTAGTAGCAGGAGAATCTGTGAAACCTGCAATTGCCAGTCTTTTGGTGATCAAATCCCTTTAAGTTTGGCTGTCCAATGTGGATTCAGCATTAAAAGCTGACATCATAGAGGGTCTGAAGGAGCTAAAATTGGGCGCGGCTTTTCTACTCAACGTCTTAGTTGACAAGATTCAATTAGCATCTAGATCTCTTTCTCTAGCAGCCTTGGCAAGAAGGGCCTTATGGCTTAGATTATGGGAAGCAGATGCGGCCTCCAAATTTGCTCTGTGTTCTCTACAATTTCAAGGACAGTTCTTGTTTGGCAAGAAGCTGGAAGATTTGATCTTCAAAGCATCAGGAGGCAAGAGTCAATTGCTACCTCAAAAAAAGAAAGCATAAATATCCACGTAAACGGTCTTCTAAGCGAAGAAGCCCCTTCAATTCTAGATCTTCGTATGATCATCGATCCTTTCGTTCCATACGAGAGGCTTAAAGATCAAGCAACTGAAAAAGGGGGTCAGTTGGGATTCTTTCGAGTTGCTAGAGGAAAGCTTATCAACAATTCTCACAAACAATTCTGAAGGTGGTGCTCCCCAGGGGCAAACAGTAGGGGCAAGACTAATGCTGTTTTGGACTGCCTGGGATAAATCTATAGAAGACACATGGATCCAAAGTATCATACGAGAAGGTTGCAGACTATAGTTATAGTTCTTCCGTCTCCTACCTATAGCCCATCTCCACTTCCCGCTTGTTCGGAGAAGAAAATTGCCCTCCAAGGGTGCCTTTCAACGTTGTTAGCACAGAAGGTGCCTGCCCCAATGAACAAAAAAGGAACTACTCAACCTTCTTCATAATCCAGAGATCATCAGGAACATGGTGGCCGATCCTGGACCTGGCCAAGGTCAATCAGGCATTGTCAGCATTTCAGAATGAAATCTTTAGAATCAGTCAAAGCGGCCTTTGCTCTGGGAGATTGGTTGTGTTCTCTAGATATCAGAGATGTCTATCATCATGTCCCAGGTTTCAAGCAGGATCAGAAGTTCCTACGTTTCAAGGTGGGCAAGGACCACTTCCAGTTTCTGTGCCTACCCTTCAGTCTATCCACGGCACCAAGGGTATTCTCGTAGGTCCTCATAACACTGGTAGCCCATCTTCGGTGGCCGGGCATTTGGATGACCTAATAATTCTGGCCTCATCGAGAGATCAGGCAACAGTACACAGAGACCAATCGATGAAATTCCTTAAGTCCAATGGTTGGATTCTGAATTTACAGAAGAGTCAACTTACACCAGCACAGAACCTTCAATACTTAGGGGCGGTCTGGGATTGCAGGAAGGGGATAATTTCTCTTTCATTAGTAAGGCAACAAGCCCTCAAGGATGCAGTGGAATCCTCTCTGTTCTAAGAGAATATCTCCAATGGTGGCTAGTTCCCCAGCATCTTTCTCAAGGTTCCGAACTATTTCCTGGAAGTTGGCAGATAATCTCTACAGACGTGTCAGGGATAGGTTGGGGAGCTCAAGCAGGTTCCTTGGCCAGGCTCTTGGTCAGATGTGCCATCAAATGTTTTAGAACTAAGAGCTATTCATCAAGCTTGCCCATCCTTCAGGATCAGCTCAGGGGCACAAGACTAAAGGTTAGATGCGAGAACACCACCGCAGTCTCTTACATAAGAAGGCAAGGGGGACAAGAAGCTTTCTTCTCCTGACCGAAGTGGAACTGATCTTCCAATGGGCAGAATCAACGTTGCTGGAATTCACAGCTGTGTATCTACCAGGGAAAATGAACAGAGCAGTGGATTTCCTAAGCAGATACGCAGTAGGGAAACACAACTTGAGCCTCAGTCAAAGGATCTTTAGGAGACTGGTACAGCAGTGGGGGCAGCCAAAAGTGGACTTAATGGCTTCAGCCAACAACACCAAGTGTTCTCTCTTCTTATCAAGGGAACCACAGCCATCAGCCTTGGCGGTGGATGCACTGACGCAGAGATGGACTCATCATTTGAACTACATCTTTCCTCTTCTGCCTCTGATTCAGGCAGTGATGCAGAAGATCAAGCAGGATCAGGCAGAGGTGATTTGCATTGCTCCTGCCTGGCCTCGGAGACCATGGTTTACGGAATTAATTCAACTGTCGATAGACATCCTTGGAAGCTTCACTAACAGAAGACCTGTTATTCCAGGGTCCATTTCTCAACCCAGACCCAGGATCTCTGGCCCTTACTGCATGGAGGTTGAGCGGCAAAACCTGGAGGCACAAGGCCTTTCTTAGAAAGTAATCCAGACTTTGTTAAAGTCAAGGAATTATTTAAAGGTCTGGGACGCATTCATGGTGGGTCGAGGAACACCTAGGAATATGCCAGTAGCTGTAGCCGAGGTCTTGGAATTTTTACAGTCAGGTTTGGAAAAGGGCTTAAGTATCAGTACTCTGAGGGCTCATGTTTCAGCCATTTCGAACTTCTCAGAGATCAGGTGGTCACAGCATCCACTAGTTGCTCATTTCTTTAAAGCCACAATCAGAACTTAAAACCATCATGCCCAACTTGGCAAGGTCTTGATGGTGTTATCTTCCCCTCCATTAAGATTTACTGTGAAAGGTCCAATTCCATCAGAAAGTCTGAAAGACTATTCATTCTTCCTTCAGGTCCAAGAATGGGGGAAACAGCTTTAACTCTAACTCTCTCCAGATGCATAAGATGGATAAATCAAGAAAGCTTGCTCTTCTTTCAAACTACCAGAGCCATTGGGCATTAAAGCGCACTCAACTAGGGGGCAAGCAGCCTCTTGGGTGGCTGAAGCAGGGCTTCCTTTGGAAGTAATCTGTAGGGCAGCATCCTGGGACTTTCATCACTCACTATAAACTAGACATGAGAGCTTCTGAATACTCAATATTTGGAGACTCGGTTCATTAAAGTTATTGCATTTAAATGTTGCATGGATATTTCTTCCTGCCCTGGAACAGATTTTCGTCCCGTAATGTATTGACATGGAGAGGACTAGGGAAAATTCTTTCATACTTTCCGTGATTTTCCTTTCCTGGTCCTCTCCATGTCAAGATTGTTCCCTCCCGATAATGTCCTGGATAATTCAAGAACTTGTGACTAGATGAGGTGGGAGGTGCTCAGTAAGTATTTATTGGTTAAGCATGGGTTCTGTAATTGGGAGAGGGAGGGGCCATCCCGTAATGTCACTGCCACCACTGCCAGAGTTTAAAGAGATCCTGACACCAGAATTTGAACAGTTTTTTTACATCTATCCAGGGGTGCTTCACCAATGAGGCGAGTTGAGGCTGTCACCTCAGGCGGCAGCACCCCACTAGGTACCAGGGGCAGCAAAAATGCTACTCCTGGTACTTTAAGAGCGAATTTCCGGGGGAGCGGGGGGCCTGCTGCCTCAGGCGGCGGAGGGGCCAGGATCGCCCCTGCATCTATCATTGAATTGACTTTGCATGCTTCTTATAATTTTGCTATAAATTATTTGCACAATGCTTTTATATTACTATCTGACTCCCTATGATCTTCTATGAGGGGGCTGCCATATTTGTGTAGCAGGAGTCGGTTAGCATTAGAAACTTTAACTGAAAGGCTGAGATGGGACAGTCAGGTAAAACAGTCAGGTACTTCCACTAACAATTACTTACCGGAATTAATCAATTAATTACCGGAATAAATCAAAGATGGTCATGTGTTCTACCTGTGGAACACACAACCATCTTTGGTTTTTTCTTTGAAGTTTCAGCTAGGTGGAAGAGGCAGAGAGAGAGAGAGAGAGAGAGAGAGAGAGAGAAAAAGAGAGAGAGAGAGTGTGTAAGACGCGCAGGGAGATTGCAGGCTTCTCTTACCTCCCAGCGCGTCTCTCTCAGAAGTTCAGTGCGCAGGCGCGCACTTCAGGGTTTGCTGGTGGGTTGATGCAGGCATCCTCCCTAGAGGAAGAACATAACCATTATCCCTGCCTGAGACCCAAGCCATGAAAGAATATGTTCAAGAGAATCTTTCTAAAGGAAAGTCTACATCCCCGGCCGGGGCTGGGTACTTTTTTGTCCAGAAGAAGGATGGCACGCTTAGACCATGTATTGTCTACCGTGCCTTGAACAAAATTACGATAAAGAATCGATAACCATTACCAGAATTATTCGATAGACTAAGAGGAGCTAAAGTTTTCACTAAATTAGACTTGCGGGGTGCATACAATCTTATCCGCATTCATCAAGGTGATGAGTGGAAGACAGCTTTCAACACCCAGGATGGCCATTATGAATACCTGGTCATGCCATTCAGCCTATGCATTGCCCCCGTCGTCTTTCAAGATTCCATCAATGATGTTCTCTTAGACATTCTGTAAACCTGTGTCATTGTCTATTTGGACAATAGTCTGGTTTATTCTTCTTCATTATCTGAGCCTCTTTCTCAAGTAAAACAAGTTCTCCTCAAATTAAGGGAGAATTGTCTTTATGCCAAGCTTGAAAAATGTGAGTTCCATAAGTCTTAAAATGTGATCTCTTCTTCAGGGTTTGAGATGGATCCTGCTAAAGTTTCCGCTGTTCTTGATTGGCTGGTTCCTACAACTTTGAAAGCCATTTAATGCTTCCTGGGGGTTGCTAACTTTAAGAGCAAGTTCATCAAGAACTTTTCCCAAACAGTGGCACTCATCACGTCTCTTACAAGAAGTCTTGTAAAATTGTCTGGACCTCTCGAGCACAAGAGGCATTCGTTACGCTTAAAAAACTGTTTAGTTCTGCTCCAATCCTTCTTCATTCTGATCCTGCTGGGCCGTTTATTCTGGAGGTCGATGCTTCAGAGGTCGGAGTTGGTGCCATCTTATCTCAGCGTGCTGAATTTCAAGGGACTCTTCATCCTTGTGCCTATTTTTCTCACAAACTGTCTCCTGCTGAGAGAAATTATGATGTAGGTAATCGTGAGCTTTTGGGCATTAAGTTTGCACTGGAGGAGTGGCGTCATCTGCTTGAAGGAACTGAACAGCCTATTACCATTTTAACAGATCACAAGCATCTCAAATACATTTCCTTGGCTAGACGACTTAATCCTCGTCAGGCTCATTGGGCTTTGTTTTTCTCTAGGTTTATCATCTCTTATCGGCCCGGATCTAAGAACACCAAAGCAGATGCCTTGTCCAGAAGTATGGTGCAGAGGGAGGTTAATCCGATCCCACCCACCCCTATTGTTTCTCCAGACTTTATTTTGTCTCCTACTTCTTTATCGGTGTCTGATTTGTCCAACTTAGAGTCTTCTCCTGAATTTCCTTCTGGAAAAGTATTTGTGCCACAGTCAAGGGTGGCCCAAGTTCTAGAATGGGCTCATGCTTCTATGGTTTCTGGTCATCCTGCCATTAAGAAGACTCAGGAGTTTGTTTCAAGGTATTGCTGGTGGCCTTCACTTGTTAAAGATGTCAAACTCTTTGTTTCAGCTTGCACAATCTGTGCACAGCAGAAGTCTGCAAAAACTCTTGTTATGCCACTACAGACAACCAAGCTTTATAATGGCCTTATGCACTCTTTGTCAGTGGTATGAGATAGTGGTCAAAGAAAGGGAAAATGGGGGAGGAGATTTGGCTGGGGGTACTGTCAAGGATAGGGAGGACCACATGTCATATGTTCAATATGGTACCAGTATTAAATGTATGTTTGCAAATGCAAGGAGTCTGACTGGTAAAATGGGAGAGCTGGAGAAAAATATGATTTGATTGGTATGGCCGAAACATGGCTGAATGAGTCGCATGACTAGGCAGTTAATATCAGTGGCTATACATTGTTTCGGAGGGACAGAGGCAATAGAAAAGGAGGAGGGGTATGTCTGTTTGTTAGGAAGGATTTAAAAGCTTATATAAAGGAGGAGGTTATGTTAGAAAATGAGGGGGCAGAAGTCTTATGGGTGGAGTTCTTCACCAACTGTAAAGAGTCCAGCAAATTAATTATAGGCATATGCTATAGACCCCCTAAGGTAAGTGAGGAGGAGGAGGCTAAGCTCCTGACGCAAATAGAAAAGGCTGCTAGTTTGGGTAAAGTAATGATAATAGGGGATTTTAAATACCCAAATATTGACTGGAGCAACAGTACTGCCAGATCAGTTAATGGGAACAAGTTTATAAACTTGTTGCATGACAATTTTATGGCACAGGGGCTTACCAGAAAAAAATGCTATTCTGGATCTAGTGATCTCAAATGACCCAGAACTTCTAGCAAATGTGCAAGTCATTGAACCCCTGGGTAATAGTGACCATAATGTTATATCATTTAATGTCATTTAATGTCTGGTGCAAAAAACAAATATATACTGAGGCAACAAAAAACTTGAATTTTGGAAAAGCTAATTTTAGTGCCTTGAGGGCTGCTCTACAGAGTATTAAATGGGGCATTACGTTTTCAGCTAAAAACACAGAACAGAAATGTTTGTCATTTAAAATGATATTAAATCATTACTGTTCTCAATTTATTACCTTAAGGAGTAAATGTAGAAGCTCTAAGAATCATCCTATGTGGCTTAATACAGAAGTAAAGAAGTTAATATGAAAGAAGAGAAAGGCATTTAAAAACTACTGGGACATAAGCTGCATTTAATGAATATAAACACTGTAATAAATGTTGTAAATTAGCAATCCAGAAGGCAAAGAAAGGAAATGAAGAGTTAATTGCGATGGAGGTGAAAACTAACCCTAAAAAGTTTTTTAAATATACTAATAGTAAAAAGATGCAGGCTGAGAGTGTTGCTCCATTAAATAATGGTACCAGTATGGTTGTAACAGATACAGAAAAGGCAAATGTGTTAAATCAGTTCTTTTCTTCAGTGTATACAATAGATGAGTCTGAGTTCCCAGGCTCACTTTATAGCTGCACTAATGGCTCAGCTCAATCTAGTCAGTGGCTGACTCAGGATATGATTCATAAAGCTTTAATAAAAATTTATGTAAACAAGGCTCCAGGGCCTGATGGCATACACCCCCGGGTTCTAAGAGAGCTTAGTTCAGTTTTAGACCAGCCCCTATTTCTGATTTTCTCTGATTCACTTTCATCTGGTATGGTGCCTAAGGATTGGAGAAAAGATGATGTTATTCCAATATTACGGGGGGGACAAACTGGCAATCTGAGCAGCTAAGTGGCAAATGAGATTCAATGTTGATAAATGTAAAGTCATGCACCTGGGATGTAAAAATATCCAAGCCACTTATACCCTTAATGGGACTGCACTAGGCAAATCCATTAAGGAAAAGGACCTTGGAGTCCTTGTAGATTTATCAAGCAAGCAATGCCAGTCAGCAGCATCAAGGGCAAATAAGGTCTTGAGCTATATTAAAAGGGGCATAGAGTCACGGGAGGAGGGGATCATTCTTTCACTGTATAGAGCACTTGTAAGGCCCCATCTAGAAAATGCCATACAGTTTTGGTCTCCAAAACTCAAACAGGACATTATTGTATTAGAGAGGGTACAGAGAAGGGCAACTAAGCTGGTAAAAGGTATGGAAAATCTTAGCTATGAGAAAAGACTGGCCAAATTGGGGATGTTCACACTGGAGAAGAGGCACTGTAACTATGTATAAATATATAAGAGGATCATATAGTAATCTCTCTAGTGCTTTATTTACCAGTAGGTATTTCCAGCTGACACGAGGTCACCCATTCCGATTAGAAGAAAAGAGGTTCTGCCTAAATATTCGGAAGAGGTTTTTTACAGTGAGAGCTGTGAAGATGTGGAATTCTCTCCCTGAATCAATTGTACAGGCCGATACATTAGATAGCTTTAAGAAGGGGTTGGATAGCTTTTTAGCAAGTGAGGGAATACAGGGTTATGGGAGATAGCGCATAGTACAAGTTGATCCAGGGACTAGTCCGATTGCTATTTTGGAGTCAGGAAGGATTTTTTTCCCCCTCTGAGGCAAATTGGAGAGGCTTCAGATGGTTTTTTTTTTGCCTTCCTCTCGATCAACTAGCAGTTAGGTAATTATAAAAAAACTAAAAGGTTGAACTTGATGGACGTGTGTCTTTTTTCAACCATACTTACTATGTTACTATGTAACTATGTTACTATGTTACTTCATCAGTGATATAGCAGAGCACTTTGTCAATGGTGGCTATACCACTGACAAAGAGAATGAAGCCCTTGAAATTGTTTGGTTGTCTATACTCTGCAACAAACATCTGGAGGTACTTTGGTTGCACTGCAGCAGTTGTAAATCTGCATCATTTTGGTGTATCCTCTATAAGCTTAGGCATTATTTTGCCTTGTTTGTACAAGGTAAATTGGGTTTATTAAAAGCAGGAATATTTAGGCTTATGTCGCTCATTCAAAACAAAATTAAACTCATGCATGCTGAACTCACTAAAACGTACATGTTTTTATAAATAAGCATTATATACATTTTTATGTATTGAGCATACTTTATCAATAGATGCACATTCAAACACTTGTGTAAGTTCTATAACATTGCTGGGAGGGCAGACTGATGGTTAGGGTGGGATTTTGGGTAATTTGCTGCCTTGTATGCCGTGAACTGCTACTACTAAAACAATGTTTCTATAGCTTTGCTAAAGGGACACTGTATGAAGGCCAGTTAATGCAAGATTTTGGGTTACTGCTCATTTTCTGCAGTTTCCGGCTTGTATTGATAAATGTTGGTAAACTTCCTTGATAATAAGTACAGTGGTACTTGAAAGTCAATATCTATGCATAAATATGACCTAAACATCTTCAAGCAAGACCTAAAGCTAGATAATGAGAACCAAATTACATTGAGTGAAAAATATAATGCCTTTCTCTCTCTGCTCCACTTCCAGTGCCCCTTGGTAGGCACATACATTTGGGTTTATGGTGGCAGGTGCTATATAGATATTCTATTGCTGCTATTTCTGGACCTTGTTACTTTGATACCTGCCTTATGCCTAAACTCAACTACGGGTTTTGCCTTCTGATTTGAAACCTTGTTGAACTGCATATCTTTGCAGGAGCAATTCTACTATGCAATTCTGCCACTGACCAGCCCTGTACTCAATCCCAGGTGCTGTTCCTCGTGTGGGGGTGTAGGAAAGGCTACTCCTCTTCACTGGCTTCAATTTCCCTTTGTGACAGTCATTTATTTACTGAGAAAAATGATCTAAAGTGATATATTTGTGTGTGACAAAAGTATGAGAACCTTTGTTTTTTGTAACTGGTGTGCCCCATTGAGCAATAACTGCAATTAAATGTTTCTGTTACTCTGTCCAGCATATTGAATTTTATCCCATTTATACTTACAGAACAGCTCTAACTCAAGGGTGTTGATGGGGCTTCCTCCCATGAGCTGCCTGTTTTAGCCCTTCCCTAAAATTTATGTAGGCTTAAGATCAGTCCTTAAACTCAAAAATTTCTCCAAGGCATGCTAATAGGTAAAAAAATATACTTTATTTACATCAATAGTTAAAAGACATGGAAAGTATCCCCTCTAACGCCTAACGCGTTTCATGCTTACCCAGCACTTAGTCATAGGCAGAATCCAACTAGTCTCTCTTGCTCTGTTCCTTAAGGACTAGCACATGTAGTCCCTCCCCTTAGTGAAACCAATCACAAACATATGTTACAATTGCCATATATCATCCAATGGACTACTGGCTTTCTAAGTCCCAAAAAATGCTGGCGTCTTTTACTTTTTTAAGGGTGATAGGCTGAAGAAGATCGTAAATTTTTTGGGGGTACCCTCCTTACCCCCTACATTTGCTAAGATATGGCACCTAAACTATACAGTGTGCACATGTATAGGGCAATATAACAAATTTATTTTATTTTATGAAGCTTTCCCGGGCTTGTGTAGTGTAATGTATTTGCTGCTACATATACGTCCATTGTACTTTAACTGGGCGTTGTATGCAAATTAGGCATCGCTAGCGTAACTTCGCTTTGCTTGATGAATTAATGCTAGCGAAACTTTGCTACCTTTCGCCTCCCTGAGCGCAACTTCGGATTTTAGTGAATTAGCAGTGCCCTGTCAAAACTTTGTCTGGCAAAGTGCGGCGAAGGCATCGCTAGCGCATTTTCAGCGCTTAGTGAGTTTTCCCCCATGCTCTTTAGAAATCATTTTGTGAGCTTTCCCAGAGAGCATCAAAACTGTTTTTCATTGGAGTAAGGACACATAAACACAAACCTTTGTTGTTATTGTTAGATTTGAATATTGAATACAGAGATTTGTTTTTTAAAGGAGAAATATCATGAACTTTAAATGAACAATATTACAAGGTTATGTTAAAAGAAAAAAAATGGATTTTTTTTTTTTAAATTTAAAATTTTAAAGACCATGGATTACTTCCTTCACTGAAGTTTTCCTTGGTGCTGGTAGCTTACTAAGATTCTCACAGCAACAAAACAAAGAGGTAAAATAATTACTGAAATGCTACTGTACTATTGCAGTAATGAATACTAGAAATCGGTTCTTAAGTCTTTTGCATACCTTTAACTCACAGTCTTCATTCACTGCTAGGTTGCCAGGTTTTAAATCCTGTAACAAAAAAGAATAATTACTATGTATTTTTATGAAAGATTTATCTAATAAATTGGCTGACTTCAAATCAATTCCCTGCTGTATCAATTTTCAAGTACACCCTCATACAGTGAAAAACAGACCTGTAACCACAGGGCTTCATACTACTTCTAAGCACTGTCCTCCACATTGGTGATTCCACTTTGGTGATTCCACTCCTCCTCCACAATAATAAACTACCCACATGGTCATCTGGAGAATACTTTTCATTATTTTTTCTTCACATTCACAAGATGTGGTCGTAGAACAAGAAATGCATACAACTTCATGCACTTCAGATGGAGCATGCTAATAGGTCCATAGTTCTACATGCTTCAAACAGGGCTTTTTTCGGTTTGTCCACTCCCCATACTGAGGGCTCAGTGCGGTGCAACTGGGACTCTTCCCTTGCGTGGTGAGTTATCAATTTCTACTTGCAGACCCTAAACTACAGATTTATTATTGAAGACTAAATAGATACAATTTAAGGGAACTGTTATAGAACTTTCTAAACACTTCATTGTTAAGCTAATATGATCATGTGCCATATTTTTGTCTTTGCTAATTAATATTTTGCCAAATAATGTCTTTATTAACAATGTGTTTCATATCTGTTAAATATTTGAAATAATGATTTTCATTAGGTGCAACATGTACTAACATCTTCTAAATCTAGGATGGAATAGAAAAATGTTATTATACAAAGCTTAGGCGAACAAAAATGGAGACCCAATCTATTTACTGAAGTATTGATCTTAAGGAACTATAATTTGCTTACCTGAAATTTTGTTTTTGTTTTTTTGTACAGTATATTTCCTTTTTGCAACAATCATTAAGTGAGATAACATTATAGGCACTATTTCCAAAGGGGTCTAGTAATTGCACATTTGTAGTGATAAGCGAATTTCTCCCACTTCGCCTAAAAAATTAGTGAATTTCCTGCAAAATTCACGAAACGGCAAAAAATCACGGAATTGGCCCAGGCGAATTTATTCTCTCATCACTACACATTTGCTATAAATTTTGCTAGAGGACACTAAGCATTCTACTGTTAGCTATCTTCAGTGTTGTGGTTCAAGAAGAGTGAGGGTTTTAACAAGGATTTACTTTGCCTTTAATAAAGGCATGTGTCATACTGTGACATCTAAAACTACATCTTAATATGAACTAATAGTAAACTTAACAGACAATGCCTACATATGATTTATATTGGATGATTAAAAACAGAGCATATAATTATACCAGCATAGTATGGTAAATGTAGTAGGTTTTGGAATTTATGCAAATTTTAACCAAAAAAATTATATAAATATTCTCATATATTGTAAAAGTATGATGAAAACAATCTATTTGTTTCAGCTTTTAATTTTTTTTTACATGATCTACTATAGTCACACTGGGGCTCATTTATCAACACTGGGCGAATTTGCCCATGGGCAGTAACCCATGGCAATCAATCAGATTGCTGCATTCATTGTTCTACTTGCAGCTGGTTTCAAACAGCTAATCACTGGTTGCTATAGGTAACTGCCCATGGGCAAATTTGCCCGGTGTTGATAAATGAGCCCCACTGAGTTTAACGCAGAAGGACATCTAGGAGGGAAAGCCATATTCTCACTGTAATGTAACGGGGAGGAAGTTAAAAGATCTTATAACATATTAACTCTTAAAAACACTGTAGTAAGTAAATGTTTAATGATGCAAGTAAATGTACTTCTATGCCTCAAAGCTTACACACACACACATCTTAACATCAAAAAGGACATTACACTACAACAATAATACACCCAGCCAATCATGTTTATTTGATCAAATAAGAGCTACATTTTTAGATTTTAATCTTATCTCAGTACTTACCCTATGAATGATCCCTGCTGCATGAATGTACTAGAAAAACAGAGTACAAAGTTATAAAAAAAAGTTATTACAATAATCAGTGAATTCAAATTAATGTGAGGAACATCCGGATTATTTTAACTACTAACATATTTAGAATAAAATAGAAAATTGTCGAAGATCAAACGACAAATACATTCGACAATTATACAAATATTTTGCATTTTCCCCTTTAAAACCTCGACCAGATAAATTCAACGTTTAATAAATGAGCCCCTAAATGTCATTCCAAATTCCAAGTTCATATAAGCAGACTTACTAGAGCGATAAAACAGAGAGTGACCTACAAGTACCTCACACAACATTAAGCACACCCGAAGATAGAAGAGGAAACCAGTTGATTGAGAAGAACTCAGTGGGATCGGTCAATAACATGATAAGACAAGAGGTGCAGTCAGGGTTAGAAGCAGGAACCGCAGGTTCAATGACACAGTCAGCAGGCCAAGGTTGGAACATTAGAGGCAGGAACAAAGTCAATAAATCTGAGTCAAATGGCATAATCCATCAAGAACTGGTGAGAGACCAAGACAACCAGGCAATTTTTAGGGGCTTAAACACCCAGAATTAGGAGTGGCCTCAAGAAGATGCTGGTTTGTTATGGTAGGTTTTATAAATTGCGTGCATTTCAAGTTTATTTGCATGACTGTTGGAGGAGGGTTTCACAGCGATTTCTTTGTGACCATAGTCTTTCCATTTTACCAGGTACTGAAGTTGTTTACCTTTCACTTGTGAACAAGGAATAACTTGGCTGCTAATTCCATCAACAACAACTAGAGCAGACTGTGCACAAAGAGTTAAAAATCTTTAGTTGAAAGGGTACTGGATTCACTTGGTGAGTAATGGTAAAAGGTCCTAGGAAACATTGCCCAAGCGTTTCTCTGGAACAGGATAACCTGAGGTTGACTTTAGATAACCAAACTTGATCTCCAACTTTGCATTCTGAATCACTTTCCCTTTTATGACTAGCATAAATGTTGGTTTTTGCCATATCATATAGTTATTGCCTAGGAATGTTAATTGATTTTAGCTTGATGGTACCCAAAGGAGGAAAAAAACCATTGGATTTCATAATCATAAATCATAGAAAATGTAGCTAGAGCCAACAATGAGCAACAACTGGAGCAAGGGGAGGAGCAGACCATGCACAAAGCAATTAGTGGATACTGGTTTTAGCATAGCTGAATTAAACATGGGATAGATGCACAAAGAGTTAGAAAGCTTTAGCTGAAAGGCTACTGGATTCACTTAGTGAGTAATGGTAAAAGGTCCTAGGAAGCATTGTCCAAGTTTTTTTCTGGAACAGGATAACTGGAGATTTTCCCTTTTATGACTAGCATAAATGTGGAAGTTTAGTAAGCTTTAGTCATATCATATTGTATAACTGTGTAGTTATTGGCTAGGAATGTTAATTGATTTTAGCTTGCTGGCACCCAAAGGAGGAAAAAAATCATTGGGTTTCATAATCATAAATCATAGCAAATTTAGCTAGAGGCAATAAGGAGACCCAGTTTTCTGAAAAAGGAGTAGACTTTGAGGTATTGCTCTTAAAGGCATCTTTAAGTATTAGTATGTTGTATTTAAGTATGCTATAGAATGCCTAATTCGAAGCAACTTTTATATAGTTTTTGAGTTCTTTGCCTTCTTCTTCTGACTCTTTCTAGCTTTCAAATGGAGGTCTAAAACAAAACTGCTCTGTAAGGCTACAAATGTTGTTTTTGCTACTTTGTATTTATCTTTCTAGTCAGGCCTTCTCGTATTCATATTTCAGTCTCTTATTCAAATCAATATGTGGTTGCTTTGGACCCTGTTATGAGAGAGCTTTTGTCAATGGTGGCTCATATTGGTTCCTGGAAGTTCTCAAAAGCTTCCTTTATTATAACCAGGGCAGAATATGTACTATCCGATAAGATCTCTGCTTCTTTTGTGCTTGTTGGAAGTCTGGCCAGGTCCTGATGTGTGCATGAGAAGCAAGATCTGTTGTTGACCAAGTGGTTTAATGTATGAGCTCATTGTTTATTAGAGCATATAAAACTGGGGGTATCCATTTTGTTGGCTGAGATCTCTCCTGTGGAGTAAATGTGCGTGCTGCCCAGGACCCTTAAGGTGGCCATAGACACACAGATAATATCGTACAAAACAAATTTTTGTACAATATTTGGGAAAAGAGCCAACTGATATCGGCAGAAGACTTGAATATTGGTCAGCTCGTTGATCCGACTGGACGGAAGATTTTGATTAGGTACCTTTGAAGGCACCCAAACATCGGCCATTGTTAGTACTGAATCGTCTCTACACGTGTGTATTCCAAAAAAGATCTTAATTGTTACGTCTATGGTCACCTTTAGTTCCTGCTTAAGACCTCTCTGCTGACTGAATTATTTGACTTGATTATTTTACTAACTTTATTGGTTTTGCTTAACATACTAGGTGTGGTGTGAATTATTTCCTAGAGACTCTTAGGACCCTAATCAAAGCAAATCCTAGCAACCAGTTTACTGAAATTGCAAAGCAGAGAGCTACTGGTTAAAAAGCTAGAAAACCACAAATATTATAAAATGAAAAGCAATAGCAATAAGCAAATATCACTCTCTATGTCAAAGTTAATTTAAAGGTGAACAACTCCTTTAAGTTCAATATCTCCTTTCAGTTTAACTGATAGAATGGGAGTGGAAGGCTGAAGAAAAAGTAACTTTGATTTGCAAGATAGTACAAATAAGTCTCCAAAACTGAGAAGTGAACTAAATTCCACACTCAGAAACAACCTTATGAGCAGGGGCGATCCTGCCCAATTTGCCGCCCGAGACGGCCTTTGTTTTTGCCGCCTCCCCACCACACTCACCTTGAGCGGGGGTTGGGGGAGTCCACCTCGCTAGTGCAGAGAGCGCGATTGCACTAGAAGAGCCGAATTTCTGGGTTGAAAACCGGAAATTCGGCTCTTAGTTACCAGGAGCGGCATCTTTGCCACCCCTGGCAACCAGGGAGCCGCTGCTGCCTGAGGTGAGTGCCTCAACTCGCCTCATTGGCGGAGCGCCCCTGCTTATGAGGTCCACCAAGGAGCCAAATTAGACATTTTTGTTGATGATCAATAAACACTAGTATAGTAGTGAAACCACGAGAAGGGAGTAGATTGAAGATGAAATCAAGAGACAGACCCCAAGGTTAAAAAAGAATGGCCAGATGTTGAAGCAAATAGTTTAGTGCAGAAAATCTTGGAAAAGCTGTATGCTGGCAAATGCATGGATTGTGTCAGGTAAAATGGGAAAGTTAATTGCATGCTCTAAAAACGATTATATAATTGGTATCACGGAGACCAGGTGTGATGAAGCATGTGACTGGGCTGTGAATTTAAATGGTTACACCCTTTTTAAGAGGGAGAGGGGGATTAAGCAGGGTGGAGGAGTTTGTCTTTATGTAAAACCTGAAGTAAAGCCAGGCTCTAAAGAAATAACCATTCATTGCATTGGGGATGGTGGGGTTAGAGATTTCAACTGTGCAAAATTTTACAAATAAAATGATCATCATCAAGCCACATCTTATAAGTGGCGAAAATGAAGCCCAGCTACTTTTACAAGTTATTATTATGGGGGACTTCAATTATCCAGCCAGGTTTGTAAACATGCTGAATGACAACTTTTTTTCAGCTCATTCAAGAAACTACTAGGCCCTTTTAGACCTTACAATAACTAATAATACTGGACTCATCTCTAGCATGTGCGTGGGTGAACTTTTAGGGAATAGTGATCATAATGTGGTCTCCTTTGAGATGATGTTGCAGAAACAACTCTAAAATGGCGTCATTAAAACACATAATATAAAATAAATGCACAGGTATAAGGGTACCTCTGCAACATATTACCTGTTAAAGGCTTTTCACAGGGTTAAAACACAGAAGAAAAATGTGATGTCTTTAAAATGCTGCGTAATAAATATACATTTCAATATATTCCCCATTTAAGCAGGGAACGTTGTTGCAAAGCAAAACCTTTGTGGTTTGACAGAAGTGTTAATGTTGAGGCTGGTAAGAAAAAAAGTGCTTTCATGGCTTTTAAGTTAGCCGGGATAGCAGAAATTTTTGTCAAGTAAATGGAGTATTGATGAGCAAATCTGTCCCATTTGCTTTGGCCAAAAAATTTGTGAAACTTTTTTGTTGCGTGTGACAAATTTTTGTCACACATAATTTTTGCAGCAACCTACATTAGAGTCTATGGGCATTTTTTGCTTTTTTTATTTGGCTAGAACCTCCTATTCGCTATGCTACATCTGCTTTTTCAATGGAAAAAAAAGGTTCCCATGTTGCCAATTTCTTAAAAACATGTCTGATTTTTGACATTACTTCTGGTCAACTACTACACTATCTTGCTTACAAACACAGACACAATTATAAATCTGACCACCAACAGATAATATCTGGGTGCTTTGTATCTCGCATTAAAATGAATAAACCATATTTTTATGTGTATGTCCTTGTATACACAGTGGAACGACTCAGATCCCTTTGGTTGATTTGGAAGGAGAGGGGAAGGATAAAATGATATATGCATCTCTTTGTGTTTTATGTAGTTTCAAAACATTTACGCTGCTGGCGAAATATGGAAGTTCATAGCTAATCTGTACATGGCAATATTCAGAGGCTGAAACTTTAGGCTGGTGCAATAAGTTCAGTATATGGCATTTTTAGCCAATAATTTTTAGGGTTTAGTTCTCCTTTAAATATATAAAATATATATGATATTATAGCTATGTTATTTATTAAAGCTAGATGTATTATAATAGATATTTACTGCACTATAAAAATGTACCCTCTCTGTTTTTAATTTCTGCTTGCCAATTACTATGATATGATCCACCAAACCAAACAACCATGTGATGCAGATTCTTACTATGTTCCTTTCAGATGCTCAACTCTGGTTAATCAAGACAAGGAGGATTGAAACAAACGGGATTACTGCACCAGTGCAGTAATATGTTCATCTATTTGTAGTAGATATTGTGTATCACCTACAATGTAATGCACATTGGAACTCAGGATTTTGAAATGCACAAACCAGGAAGAAACTCACCTTGAGACCACACAGCATCTGATATACCAGGTACTGAACTTTATCTTCAGACAGGTGGTGTCCCATTATTTTCTGCAAATCAATCTGCATGTATGGCATCACTAGATAGCTTTAAAATGAACAACATATAAAAACTTTTTAAATACTTAATATTTGGAAAATTGAGTTAGGGCCTGAAAGTTTGTAAGCTGTAATACTACTGACAATACATTGTTCTATTGTCGGTACACTAATGTGACCTATACTGCTGCTGTGCTAGTCTGGTAACATTTTTACAATCACATGTATATTTGACAGGGTGCCTATAATAGAAGCTTAGGGATAAATTGGTAACAGTGCAATTCAATAGAATAGAAACTGAGAGTTAAAACACAACAAAAAAGGACAGTAGCCCAAGGGTTAACCTGCATCAATAGGGGCAGCAGCGTTCAGTTCAGTTCAGAACGGAAGACAGAAAGGACTGAGCATCGCAGAGTGTAACTATATGGAACTACATAGAGCACATATCTTTAATAAAACTGAATGCTGAGACAACTGCACTTGTGGATGTACATGTGCCATAAAATGTCCTGTGTGCCAGGGATCTTAAACCTAATTGGTGTGTAGCGGAAATAAGGATATGATATCCTGCATGCACAGGACATAAAAAGGTAGGTTTTGCATCAAGATGTAATTAAAATTGTATGTGTCTCTGTGCAGAAAATGATGCATAAACAATAAATAAACACTGCATTTTCAAACAAGGATAAATCACAATGTGCATCTATAAAAAACATGGATATATATTTTGAATCAAATACATGGCAAGTTACAAAACTACATAGTTAAGTTGGGTTGAAAAAAGTCCATCAAATTCAAACCCATTCAAATGAAACCCAGTGTCCATACATACACACTAACCCCTCCATACACCCACATAAACTATACTGTAAATTATAATATCTATACTATAATTGTAGATTTTAGTATCACAATAGCCTATGATACTATGCCTGTCCAAAAAATTCTTGAAAGCATTAACACAATCATACATACAGGTATGTGATGTATGTGATGTTCAAGGGAAACTTCAACTGCTCAAAATTAATTAATTAATGCAATTGGCTGAATACATTTATAACAAATGCTTTTTGGGCTCATGTTGAATACAGGTGTATATTGTCTCTTTACATATTGTCTGTGGCAGGACTATGCAGATAAATGGGGGCCTAATAATTTTACTTTAAAGGGCAGCTAAACCCCCTGCATTAATTGATCTATAAGTGGTCAGTTGAGCACTTTTGTAATGGACATTTATTTTCTACTTTTGGTAGTTTCTTAGAATTAGAGTCAGAAACTCTATGTTCAATGATTGTATAAAGGCATGGGATCCGTTATCTGGACAGCCGTTATCCAGAAAGCTCCGAATTACAGAAAGGTTGTCTCCCATAGACTCCATTTTATCCAAATAATCCAATTTTTTAAAATGATTTAATTTTTCTCTGTAATAATAAAACAGTACCTTGTACTTAATACAAACTAAGATACAATTCATCCTTATTTAAGTAGACTTAAGGCATGAAGATCCAAATCATGTAAAGATCTGTTATCTGGAAAACCCCTGGTCCCGAGTATTCTGGATAACAGGTCCCATACCTGTACAAAGTGAATAGAAATTGCATAGATACGCTGACCTTCAAAGAAAGCATTGAGTTAAAAGCCTTGAATTAGCAGTAGAAAACTACTAATCAGAAATCACTAAAATGTAATTTTAATGTCAGAAGACTACTCTGAGTAAGTTTAAATCAATTAATTTTTCAAGTTTAGATCCCCTTTAAGAGAAACATTAAAATTAATGTATAGCATTAACGACCACTATAAATAATTAAGTTCCTATGATTCACTCACAAGTTATGGAAGTCATTAAACGATGTGGCTGATGTAAAAACATTGAGGAGTCCAATGACCTGTAGAAAAACAACACATTTTATATAATTCAAACATTTATGAAACACTAAGCTCTACTTTTTACATTTATCTTAAAATGGGCAGCTCAAATTGAGTGAGACAAACAATTTTCCGTTGAACTTTGTTTCATTTGTTTCAACGTAAGTTCAGTATAACATCCACACACAATATAGTCAATTCTTAATAGGAAACAATTAACCTTCCTGTATGTTGGGCTTTTTTGGAGTGTGGAGGAAACCAGAGTACCTGGATAAAACCCACGTAAACTCTAGGAGAATATTTGAACTCCTTGCAGATAATGCCCAAGCTAGGAGCAAACTCAGGATCCCAGTGGTACAAAGTAGCAGTGCTACACACTGAGCCCCCATGTTGCCCACATCTAGTAATCCATAGCCGCAAAATGGCTGTTTGCTTTTAAGCAGCAGACCAGTTAATGGTACCTATTGATTGTTTACTATGGGTGACTATAGCTGGATAAAGTATACAAGTTTTGCACAATTACCCTGTTAAACTGCTAAATGGTTGCTATGATGCTACAAACACTTGCATTAAGGTACTCCTTTGATGGACAAATGAACATAAACGGGAGTGGGACTGCATTGCTAAATTAGTAACATAGTACTTGGTCATTTAGATTGGAAAAAAACACATATCCATTGTGTTTCACCTTTTGTCTAAAAGAAACATGCCTTTAACAAACTGTTAAAAGAAAACCAAAAAAAACCCCAGTTGAAGTTTTTCCTTCAAAAGACAAAAAGATTCTTTCCTGAATCAAAGACCAGTCCCTTAATCAACTTTGTACTAAGAGCTAGTTTTAGTAATCCTGTATTTTAATCCTCTCTAAAAGGTAATTCAACCTTTTTAAGATAAAACCTCCTTCTAGTGATGGGCAAATTTCTTGCATTTTGCTGCGCTGAAAAATTCATGAATTTCCAGCGAAATTCGTAAAACGGCGAAAACTCTGGGTAAAAAAACATGGAACTCCAAAATTGCCACCCACGTCCAATTTTGGCTGCGCGTCTGAAAAGTCGCTTGCGACAATTTCGATGCTGTCGTTAAAGTCAATGGTGTCTGAATAGTGTTGATTCTAGACGATTTTGACGCAAGCAACTTTTCAAAAATTTTTGCAGACAGTGAATTCTCACGGGAGATTCGCAAATTTATTTGCCGGCACCGAAATTCGCCACAAATTCGTGACAGGTGCATTTATTCACCCATTATTACTCCTTTCTTCTAAACTGAACAGATGCCCTTGTATTGCTGGAAGGATCTACTGCTAAATAACCCATTAGAGGGTTTAGGCTAGGGCCAGTTGGGACAGAAATCAACCTTCTGAAATCCAAAGGCTGATTACAGTCCCTTACCGCTAGCCGAATCTTCTTGTTTGCTTGCGTCCAGAAGCCTTGGGTCGGCTCTGGTGTGAACAGTCTCAGTGAATTGCAGGTTCAGGTTTCTTCACTCCTGCGCAGGAGTCGACACAAGGCTTCCAGACTCAAGCAGACAAAAAAGATTCAGGTAGGGGTTGAAATCAGCCTGCAGATTTCAGCAGGCTGATTTCTGCCCTGTCTAGCCCAAGCCTTATGGTATTGTCCCATGATAGATTTCTATAAACAGGTCTGACACCTGTTATCTAGAATGCTCAGGACCAGGGCCGGATTTACATAGTGGGCGCCCCTAGGCCCACAGCGTTTGCCGCCCCTGTCCCCTGCCCTTTATTCATGCAAATTCTCATCATCTGGACCGGAGCAATGGGGATTTAACGAATTATTGTATCTACAGCGCATCCCCAGTGTTTTTGAACCAATGTGGGTGTGGTTCGGCAGCATGCCACCCCCCTAAAATCCTGCCACCCTAGGCCCGGGCCTAGGTGGCCTTTCCACAAATCCGGGCCTGCTCAGGACCTGGGGTTTTCTGGGATTTGGATCTCTATACCTTAAATCTACTAAAAGAGCATTTAAACATAAACCCACCAGGATTGTTCTGCTTACGATAAGGATTAGTAGTATTTTAGTTTGGAACAAGTACAAATGTGAGTTAAAATGTGAGTTGTGGAAGATTGTTGTCCCATAATTTGGAGCTTTCTGGATAATAGGTTCCGGATAACGGATTCCATATCTGTAGTTATAGCACCCGCTTCTGTAATCTGAATAATCTGAATTTGGTCAACCTTTCCAATTGATTTTAATTTTTTATTACATGTGGTTTTTGAGTTATTTAGCTTTGTATTCAGCAGCTCTCCTGTTTGTAATATCGGCAATCCGGTTGTTAGGGTCCAAATTACCTTAGCGACTATGCATTGATTTGAATAAGATACAGGAGCTAAGGGCCTGAATAGAAAGATAAATAATAAAAAGTAGCAATAACAATACAACCAGTTTAAGCACTTTTAAGTACTGGAAAATTGCATATTCCAAATGTGACCTTACCTATGCGTAAAGAGGGAAAAATACCTTTTCCTCTCCTGAATCTATACCCCTTTAAATACAATTTGAACCTTAGCCCTTGTTGCTGCTGACTACATTGCTTGTTTAACTAGCAATACAAAATGAGAAGGACAACACAACACAAACACAAACAAACTTCTAGGGATGCACCGAATCCAGGATTCGGTTCGGGATTCGGCAAGGATTCTGCCTTTTTTAGCAGGATTTGGATTCGGCAGAATCCTTCTGCCCGGCCAAACCGAATCCAAATCCTAATTTGCATATTGCAAATTAGAGGCGGGGTGGGAAATTGTGTGACTTTTTGTCACAAAACAAGGAAGTAAAAAAATGTTTTTCCCTTCCCATCCCTAATTTGCATATGTAAATTAGGATTTGGTTCGGTATTCGGCCGAATGTTTCGCAAATGATTCGGGGGTTCGACCGAATCCAAAATAGTGGATTCAATGCATCCCATTTCTCCTCTTTACCTCTTCAGGCAACAGAACAAGGGAAAATGGCCACTTGTACACAGTCCTGCAGACCTAGTCGAATTAAAGTTAGTTTACCTTAAAAATTAACTTTTGTTATGATGTAGCCAGCAATATTCTAAGGCAGTTTGAATTAGCTGCATTTGTGGTTCTGCAGTTCTCAGGCTTGGAATTTTAATCTCTCAGGTTCGTAGGACATAATTACCTTAGCTACCAGGCAGCAGAAGGCTCATTAATAAAGGACAACAACAAATAACAGAGCATGCTGCAAAATGTTTAGCCCACATGGGTAATTTTACAAACCCCTTTAAATGTATTGGATTGCCTGGTTTCCAAAATATGATACATATCTAGTTATCTGACTAGTTTCGCTTTGCCGAGAAATTTGTGAAATGGCAAAAAACTTGCCAAATGCATTGAAGTCAATGGGTGACATGTTTTTTGACGCACAACAACAAATATGGGCTTTTTTCATGGTGAAACCTACCTAAAAATTTCCGTCATCACTATACATACCTCTTTAAGATGATTAAAGGATTCTGTCATTTATTAGTTGAGCTGGATTTGGTTCTGATTACTTTCTATAGGGCTTTAATGGAACAGTTCCATAATCTGATTTTTGTTGCAAAAACAACACTGGAATTGGAAAGTGAATAACTTTAGCATTTTATATTGTGTTTCCCAATGACATGAAAATATGCAGGTCCACTGTAATACGTTATTCCTGATTAGCTGTATAAAAACATTGAGTATTATATAATGGGAATAAATAAGGTAGAAACATACCCTATCCAGTATTCAGCTAAATCCTGTTCAGATACAGAGCTAAACTAAAATCTAAGACCACTTCACTTCCACTCAGAGTTTCCACTAATTTTGTCCTGGTCCTTGTACTTTTTCAGCATCAGGAGCAGGGGTCCTCTTTTTCTTAAATAGGGTTTAGTTCTCCCTTAAAGTGACGTAACTTTAAATCTCTGGGCAACTGAAAGCAGCTTTTTTGTTCATAATTGATGTGTTTTGTTAAATATTTATAAAATTTAAATATGGCACCAGATATGGCTTAATATTGAACCTAATTTGAGGTTTACTTTGCATTAGGGATGCACCTAATACATAAAGTTTGGATTTGATCAAATATAGAATCCTCCACATAAAATTCACCTGAATATGAGCATTAAATTGCATATTTAAATTTGAGAAAAATAAAAAATTATTTGTGAACATAATTGAATAGCTTTAAAATAAATGGAAAAGCAGCCCTACAAAACCTCAGCCATATATTAGCCCAAGTTCTGCCAACTAAACAGATACATTTAAAAAAAAAAAAAAAGATTTTTTCATTTTTTTCAGGCCGCTTCTTTTCACTTTTTCCCTACTTTCTCCCAAACACTGATCAATAATGTGCATGCATCTGCACAGAATCACATAGCAGGAGACATGAGGGAAAAAACTTGAAATATGCAATGAACGTGGTACTTCACTTCCAAACAAGAAAAGGAATCAAAACAATTAAGAATACTACTATACTAAGTGCACGCTTTACTGCTGCACTGCAAGTTGGAATGATATTGGAGTCACAGGGCCCCCCTGCAAAATATATTTTTGGGCCCCTCAGTGTGCAATTCAAATGATGTATGGGAGTTCCATCCTAACGTCAGATGACAGCTATTTTAGCAAAAACACCCTAAATAATTGAGATAGATAGAATCTGTGCCACTGGGACAGAATGCTCTGTTATACAGATAACTAGAATCTCAGCTGACATAAAGCAGAACAGTACTGCTGCTTTCAAGGGGGATCAGATAGGGATTTTTTATTTAAAATTAAAAACAATACAAAGCATAACAAAATCAAAGTATATCAAAATGACACTATATTACAATATGTACATTATTTACAAAGAATTTGACCAAGAGAAATTAAAGTTCATCCAATTTTTTTCATTCACGCTTTTTTTCTGAATCTCATTCACCTTAATAAACACAATTTCCCTTAAGATTTTCCTAATTGTTTGGTCTATTGATTCATTGTCTTTCCCAAATGTTTTCATACATCGGATAGACCACAGATGATATTGAATGACTGACAGTATAATAAATACAGTGCTTCCTATGAATGAGCCCATAGTCTTTCTGCATAGTCATTAGCATTTATATATATATATATATATATATATATATATATATATATATATATATATATATATATATATATATATATATATATATAAAATACCCGACACCATCAGCACACCCTCATATAAACTGTTTGACACCGAACAATCCACCAAAAAGTGCTCTTGACTCTCCTCCACCCCACACCCCCAGGGACACTCTTTTCTTACATGACTTAGATATTTCATGTTGCCCGCACTGTGGGCCGCACATACAACTTGCCCTGCAGTGTCAGCCAGGAGTTATCAAACAGTTTTGGGGGGAGTCTCACACTGTTTAAATATTTTAGTATCTCCACCAGGGTTTTGCTGGTACAGTCCCTTATAGCCAGTGGGACAGTAAAGAAAGATGTTAGTACCCTGGCATAGATTTGCTTCCTTGGAGTTGATGTTATTTCTGCTGCCCCAATGCCCCACCTCTTAATCAGCTTAAGGGCATGGGCAATGTGTGGTGGGAAATAGCTCTGTTTTACACGGACCTCTTTTGCCCTACCGCCCTGCAGCCAGTCCATGATAAAATACGATGCACAAGACCTGATACAACTTTCCCACGGGAGCTTGTTCCTTGAGTCAGACCCCCAAAGTTAAACTTTAGGAACATGACACCAAAGAAGGTCACAGGACAGACCATCCCCAAACCTACCTCTTTCCTCTGCAGGAACATTACCCCTCTTTTAACTGGGTTTAGTCTACTCCCCCAGGCCCCAGATCACCTGGAAGAATAAGCTATAGACTCGAGCAAAGGGAACACACAGGACACATACAAAAACAACGGGATCAGAAAAGTCTTGATAAGGTTAACTCTTTCTCTATAGGTCAGCTTCCAACCTTTCCAATGCTGAACTTTTGCCAAACCGGTATCCAACATCTCTTCCCAATTTAGCCTGGCATTATCTTCCCTCCCAAATGTAACCCCTAGTATTTTAACTTGAGAGGAGGCAACAGGGAAGGTTCTTAACTCAAAATTGGGCTCATCCTCCAAACTCCACACAGCTTCCGACTTTTCACCCTGAGGCCTCTGAGTAGCTTCTGATGCAACAGGAGACTCTCTCCACCTCTTCAGGCTTTGAGATAACCACTGTCACATCATCCACATAGGCTACCAACCTCAGGCGCTGACCACTGGGTGCACAGATACCCTCCAAGTTACATCCCTGCAGTGACCTAAGAATGGGATCTAACGCAAATGCATACAGCAAAGGACTCAGAGGGCACCCCTGTCTTACTCCTGCCCCAACCTGGAAGTCTTCACCCTGCCAACCGTTAATTAGTGGGAGGCTTCTTGCCCCTTTGTACAAAACTTTTATCCAACTAATAAATTGCCCCGGGATACCGTATTTAGACAAAACAGCCCATAGTTACTGGTGATTCACCCTATCAAAGGCTTTTGACTGATCTAAACACAGAAAGTATTTCCCCCACCTATGAGCTTTGCATAATTCCAGAGCCTCTCTAATGGTAAAGACAGCTCCAAAAATGCTCCTCCCTTCATAAAAATCATAAAAAATCATAAAAAATCATTTTTGACAGAATATTTTGTACAACAAACTCACAAAAGGGTTTTTGTTCCTCATCCTTTAGTATTTCTGACCCCAATCTCCACAGACCTTTAACAACCCCCAGACTTTCTGATATCCCATATTCAAAAAAAAGAACCGAGTGGTCAGAAAACCCCACTTCAATCTCCTGAAAAAGGGGCACCAGCCTTAACATAAATCTGGTCAATTCTACTACTACGGGAGCCACAGAAATACATGTGCTTGGCCTTCCTACCCCCTTCAGTAGCCACATCCCCCAACCCTGCTGTTTGAACCACCTCATTGAGAAAAGCACCCTCATATTTTCTATACCAGATCTATCCCCTGGCCCTGTCACTTTGTTGAAATCCCCTGCTAGGATGATTGGCATTGAGGTATGCAAATATTGTCTCATTTCCCTTATGAGTTCCTTCCTCTCCACCACTGATTGGGGCCCATACATATTAATTAATCTGAAATCTTCCCCTTCTGTCTTAATATCAAGTAATAAACACCAGCCCATTTTAACCTCCACCAAACTCTTATCTTCAATGTGCCTGTCACCATTAAACAGAATCCCAACTCCTCCCGCCTGTTCCTCTGCTATGGACCAAAAAGAAGGCCCTTTCTGCCAGTCTCTCTTTGCATTGTAGATATTGTACCTATTAGTTAGTCGAGTATCCTGAATAAAAATGATATCTACCACCAAGACAAATAGAAACTCAAAAGCTACCAATCTTGCCTTGGGAGACCTAATGCTTCTCACATTAAGGTTACAAAAAGAAATTGGGGAACTCATCATGTTTTAGGGAGTTTTGCTGAAGATTCTTCCCCTCCTTCTCCACATCTCTTAACTTGCATCCCGTGAGATTCACCCCCTTCTACAAAGACCATAAACTCCTCCTCAAAGGAAACTCCCTCCCCAGTGTCTCTCTCCTTCCTCTTTTTCCCATGCTCTTCCCCAGTAACTTCTAGTACCTCTGGGATTAAAGTCTGGCCTGCCTCGGGTTCTGGGGATATTCTTCCATCTTTCGTTTTCCCCTTTTCTTTTTCTTCTCTTCTATGTCCCTTTCTTCCATCTCTATCTGCCTTACTTCTTCCTCCTCCTCTGCCATCTCCCCCCAACTTTTCCCACCTGGGAGGGTAAATCTGTTTGATGTGCTTACGCCTGCCCTAGCAACCATCTTTCCCTGCTGTTTATTCCCCTTTGCTCCTACCACAGTCCAGCCCTCCTTCTCTGTCCCTTTCTCCTTCCTTTCCTTCCCCCTAGTTTCCTGAGGGACTGCAGGCTCCACTACTCCTTCCACCCTGGTCTCCAACTCCATTTCTTCCGCATGCTCCCTCCTCTCCTCCAGATCCTCCTCCTCCTGAAATTCCCACTCCAAATTAGGCAATCTCTGACAATGTTATGACAAGCATTGGGGCACTCCCTGTGTGTATGACCGAGAGCATTACATAAATTGCACCTGACCTCATTACATTCTTTGCTGGTATGGCCTTTAGCA
Organism: Xenopus laevis; assembly: GCF_017654675.1. Classification (NCBI taxonomy): domain Eukaryota; kingdom Metazoa; phylum Chordata; class Amphibia; order Anura; family Pipidae; genus Xenopus; species Xenopus laevis. The sequence goes on from NC_054373.1 coordinate 70,485,987, forward strand.
CCACACAAAGCACACACCTTGGTTTCACAGGCCAAGTGTCTGTTTGACCCACACTTAAAGCATTGGCGAGGTTGGCCTTGGTAAAAACAAACCCCCCATTCTCTTCCTATGAAAAATGAGTTAGGAAGGTGCCTGAGGACATTGTGATGGACCTCTAGTTTTACTTAGGCTTTCCATCCTCCCGCCCAAAAACCTTCCTCATTATAGATCTTGGTGAGAGGGCTTAGTACAGTGCATTGTCTCTTTAACCAAACAAGGATATCCTCAGGGGGGACTGATTCATGTTTGAAAATGATGGTTACATTTTTGGTTTCAGGACGTGAGATTGGGATTGCCTTAAAGTTTTCCCACTCCATTGTGCTTTTCTTTTGGTCATAAAGAGCCCAAAACCTCTCCATCCCCTGGGACAGCTTAAAGCTGAGATCATATTCAGTAGCAGAAATATCTAGAAAAACATTGACATCATTAGTAGTGAAACCCATAGACTCTTTCACCAAATTACATGCCACATATCTCCAACCTGGGAATTTGTCTTGCTCCCCCTCCCATTTAATTCTCACCACATTGCGCCTCTTAAACACCGGCCCATCAAAGGATCTATTTACCCCAGATATGTTAGCAAACAGCCTCCCCCTTTCCCACACATTCACAGGTGCTTGGCTTCTCTCTTGCCCAAGCTCTGGAGAAGCCTTACTGCCCCCCACAGCCCCCTCTCCCCCCCACACCAGCACTCTCACCCCCCCTGTACCGCCTCACTCACAGCCTCTCTCTCACCACTTGCCCCACTCACACTTGCACTCACACCTGCACTCACACACTCTGGCTGTACAACAACATAAGCAGGGATATTAGAGGAAACATTAGAAGAATTTGTATTCCCTTTTTCCATCTGCTCAAACCTTTCCCGGTTCTTATAAATCCCTTCCCATGGTTTAATTATAAGGAAGGAAAGTCTTTTTAATTTCTTCCTCCAGTTCCTCCAACTCTTTATTGTACATAGCAGTCTTTCTTATTCTCTGCCCTCTTAACTCTCCAGTCGCTTTGGCAGCCAAACTAAGTCCTTTTGCAATCACACTATTCAGTTCTTTTGCAATCACACTATTCAGTTCTTTTTTACTCTGCTGCAAATACTTCATAGTCTTTAAAGCTTTGACAGTTTCTTCCTGATTTACACAGTCTTTAGAAGTGGAGGCCCCAGAAAAGTCTTTAGAGACACAGTCTGTAGCAGCAACAGTCTCATTAGTGGAAACCCCCTCCCCCACACAGGGTCACTGTCCATAGCAGCAGCTGCTTGTGTGTCAGTACAGCCGCTTGTACCTTCCTTTTCCTCGAGTATAGCACCGCTCCCCTCTGTTTCCTGACTGATGCAAGTACCAGACCAGGGGCTCCTGTCTGCGCTGGCCACAGGACTTTCCTCCTCCATTGCTATGGGGGACCTGCTTCTTCCTTGGGGGTGCTCTCTGGGACACAGGTAGCTTGGGATTCACCAACCTTTGCTGAAGCTCCAGATGCAGAGACTTGTAGTTCCGCAACATGTTGCACAGGGGGCTCAGATGCCGCAAACCCAGACAGACTTGACTCAGGGACCTCATGCAGCTTTTCTTCCTCCTCACTCTCCACAGACACCTCTTCCACCTCTTCCTCCTTTGGCAGAAATTTCCCTTTCTTGTTCACTTTCTTTACAGTAGCAGCCATTTTCTTTTCTGCACCAACCACAGCTTTCTGGCTCACTGCACGTCTGCTGGATCCCAGCCTTGCTTGGGTATTCATTGCCCCTGCTTCCTCTGTTGGGGGCAACTTCTTACCCATTTCCAAATAAATAAATAAATAAATACTCAAAAACAAAAATGAAAAGTAAAGGCTATAAAGCCGCAAACACAGCTGAGAAATCAACCTCCCCAGACCCAGAAGGGCCTGGGTAAGTCAAAATTACAAGCTCACTCTCAAAATCACCAGCTCTCTCCAAACACGTCTGCTCCCTACGGGGATCAGATAGGGATTTTTATTAAATAATTTAAATAAAAACATTTGCAAAAACAAAATACACCAATCTTTACATTTTCAAATCATAGGCAGATTATGAACAATTTTTACATAAAGCAAATTAAATATCATCAAAAGAAATTTCCCATTTAAAATTAATTCCCCTCCACCAATTTATATTTTCTTTATTTTTACTAATTTCTTTAAATCTGATGAAATACAAATACTTAAGAATTTTCTTAACAGTCAGATCCATGGTTCCTTCCACCCTCCCAAAGGTTTTGCCACACCTACTCATCCATAAGTGATACCAAATTACAGAAAAAATAATAAAAAGTGTTTCCTTCTCCAATGAATGTTTTCTGCTAATGATACCATAGGTCCTTTCCTCATAAGTTCCCCCTACAAAGGCCCTTAATAACCAGTATTGTCAGGACATGATCATAAAGATTGTGGGAAACGGAGCAGTTTATCAAAAAATGGTCCATAGTTTCTTCTTCTCCACATCCCCAAGGACAGAATCTTTCAACAATATTGAGATAGCTCACATTTCCCCTTAAGAAAAGTTTTCCCTGTAACGCCAGCCATGCATTGTAGAAAAGCTTCCCAGGAAGCCTATGGCCATTCAAAAATTTAATGCAATGCCCCATACTTATCGTAGGACAATCTTTCAAAATCAGTGCAGAAGTAAAAAAGGAATTAAGCACCAATCTATATACAGTAATTCCTTTCTAGGGAGATTTTCCATGTCCCTAAAACTCAAGTTCCACGTCTTAAGAAGTTTTAACCCCAGAAGAATGTGCTGCGGAAACCTACCCTCCCTTATCCAGACCCCCTTCACTCTACCGCCCTCCACACAGTCTCTGATAAAAGCGAAACCCAGTACCTGACACAGTTTTCCCACAGAGAACACGTCCTTTGACACAGGTTCCCAAAGCTGAATTTAAGGAAAATGGTGCCAAAGAAGGTGATTGGACAAACCATCCCTAAACCTCCTTCTTTACTCTGCAGGAATGTTATCCCCTCTTTTTAATGGGTTCAGTCTGTTCCCCCAAAGCATCTGGAAGAACAGACTATAGACCCGAGCATAGAGAGATTCTGGCAAGGGAAACACATAAGCAATAAAAAGAAACAACAGGATCAAAAAGGTCTTGATCAGATTAACCCTTTCTCTATAGGTAAGCTTCCAAGATCTCCAACGCTGAACTTTCGCTAAACCAGCATCCACTTTCTCTTCCCAATTTAGTCTGCTATTATCATGCCTCCCAAATTTCACTCCCAAGATTTTAACCTGCTCTGAGGCCACTGGAAAATCTCCGGCCTGAAAATCCGGTTCCCCTCCTAAAGTCCAAAAAGCTTCCGACTTTTCATGATTAACTGAGGAGCCAGAGGCCCTAGAGTAGCTTTTGATGCAATCAGTGATCACCTCAACCTCCGCCTGCCTAGAAATGACCACTGACACATCATCCGCATATGCTACAAACCTGAGTGGCTGCCTGCCGGGCACACAGACCCCCTCCAAGCCCTTCTCCTCCAGCATCCTCAGGAATGGATCCAGAGCAAATACATAGAGAAGAGGACTCAGAGGGCAGCCCTGCCACACCCCAACATCAAAGCTTTCACCTTGCTAGCCATTAATTAGTGGGAAGCTTTTAGCCCCTTCATACAAATTCCTTAACCATCTAATAAATTTACCCGGGATGCCATATTTAGACAAAACAGCCCATAAATAGTCACGGTTAACCTTATCAAAAGCTTTACTTTGATCTAAAGACAACAGGTATTTGCCCCAACCATGAGCTTTGCATGATTCCAAGGCTTCCTGTAAAGTAAGGAGGGCCCCAAAGATGCTCCGCCCCTTCACCGTGCAGAACTGACAGGATGATAATAAAACGACATCAAACGTGAAAAAAGAATCCTCGCCAGAATCTTTCTGTCAGAATTGAGAAGGGCAATCGGCCTCCAGTTCTCAACCTTCTCATCATCCTTCACCTTTGACAGCAAAATTAAAGAAGAACACCTCATTGACTCAGGCATACCCCTCTCCAAACATTCATTAAAGATCTTAACTAACACTGGGACTAACAGCGCTTTAAAGGTTTTATAAAATTCTGCCGTTAGCCCATCAGGCCCTGGAGCTTTCTTGTTATGTATTCTATCAATCGCACCTGCCACCTCTTCTTCCTCAATATTTGCTGTCAAATTTACTGTATCAGGTCCTGGGGTCACCTTTAAGAAGTTCTCAGTCCTTTCCTTCTCCAAAGTTTTACTTCTGAACAGATCAGCATAGTACAACCTTACAACCCCGAGGATACCCTCCCTGGATTTCTGCAAAACTCCCTCGGAGTCAATTAGGCCAGTCACCTGCTTTTTCTTAAAGGTCTCTCTACAATTCTGAAAAGGATCGGGGGAGTTTTTTGCCCCAAAATCTCTCTCCAGAATCATAGAGTCCTTGCGACTGTTCTGATGCTGTCTAATCAGATATTTCAACCGGGCAATTTTCTCCCCCACCACCCTGGCCGAAATTAAGGTTTCCAACTTCTTCCTTAGAGACTGGTATGTATTTGATCTTAAACCCTCCCGTTTAACAGATAGTTTTGTGAAGAAGGTTCGGATTTCTTTTTTAGTTGCCTCCCACCAGTGTACTACAAAATCAAAAAAATCCAACTTAGACCATTGGGCTTCAAAAAATCTTTTGAAGGAACTATTCTCTGCTGCATCTTTTAAAGAATTAATTCCTAGTCTCCACAAACCCCTCCCTCTCCTAGGAAGGTTTGACAGTCCCAACTTACAAGAAACCATGAGATGATCTGAAAATTCTACTACAGATTCTTTAACCTCAGAAAAAGTCTCTTTTTCTTTAACAAAAATCAAATCTATACGGCTGCTCAGGGCCGCCATCAGGGGGGGACAGGGGGGACAAGCGTACCGGGCCCGGGCATGAAGGGGGGCCCGGCAGCGCTGCATTTTTTTGAAGATCCGGGCCCCCCTTACGAGCGCCCGAGCCGTACGTCTTGCCTCTTCAGTGCCGAATGCGGAAGTGCCGAAAAGCCGAAGCCGATGCGACGAAAAGACCCGAAGTCACGGAAAAAGCCGAAGTCCCGAAGTCACGAAGCGCCGAAAAGACCCGAAGTCACGAAAACAGCCGAAGCCGAAGTCCTGAAGCAGCGCAAAGACCCGAAGTCACGAAAACAGCCGAAGCCGAAGTCCTGAAGCGGTGAAAAGACCCGAAGTCACGAAAGGAGGCGAAGTTGAAGTACTGAAGCCATGAGTTCAATTCTACTGAACACCAGTTTGTGTTTTTTTTTTTTTTTAATCCCCTGGCCACCAATGTATTATTTTAATATTCTATAGGCCCCTGCCACCAATCTTTTTTTTAAAACTTTTGTTTTTGGGGCCCCAATTTTTTTTTAACTCGTAAGGGGCCCCTTGCCACCATTGTTTTTTTTTGGGTTTTTTTTTTAAAAAAAAAATTAATTTTTTTTTTGGTGGCCCCAAATTTTTTTAACTTGTAAGGGGGCCCCTGCCACCAGTTTTTTTTTTTTTCAAAAAAAAATTATTTTTTTTTTAAATTTTTTTTGGGGCCCCAATTTGTTTTTAACTTGTAAGGGGGCCCCTGCCACCATTTTTTTTTCTTTCAAAAAAAAATTTTTTTTTTTTCTCCAAATTTTTTTTTGGGGCCCCAATTTGTTTTTAACTTATAAGGGGGCCCCTGCCGCCAATGTTTTTTTTTTTTTTCAAAAAAAAATTAATTTTTTTTCAAATTTTTTTTTGGGGCCCCAATTTGTTTTTAACTTATAAGGGGGCCCCTGCCGCCAATGTTTTTTTTTTTTTTCAAAAAAAATTAATTTTTTTCAAATTTTTTTTTGGGGCCCCAATTTGTTTTTAATTTAGAAGGGGGCCCCTGCCACCAATGTTTGTTTATTTTTTAGTTTTTTTTACATTTTTTTTTGTTGGGGCCCCAAGTTTTTTTTAACAGGGGGCCCCTGCCACCAATGTTTTTAAAAAAAAAAAATTTAAATTTTTTTTTTTTGGGGCCCCAATTTTTTTTATAAGGGGGCCCTGACCATCAATAGCTTTTTACAACTTGTGTGGGGGGGGGTTACTTTTTTAGCGCTGATGTCTGTGTGGTCTTTTAACTGCGATGTGGGCGGGATATGGGGCGGAGCTTGGTCGTCAGTGTGGGTGGGGCCCAGGGGGCCCCAAAAATTTTGTTGTACGGGGCCCCGTGATTTCTAATGGCGGCCCTGCGGCTGCTCCTATTTGCACAGAAATATGTATGTATGCCCTTCCTTCCTCCCCACACTGCCACATCAATTAATCCAGCCTGTTTAATCATGTTTGATAAAAAGACTCCTTCATATTTATTACATTTTCCAGTCCTATCACCTGGATTTAATGTCTGGTTGAAGTCTCCAGCTAACACCACTGGGTAAGAAACATAAAGGTACTGCTTGATCTCTTCTAACAAATCTTTTCTTTCTGCAATTGTGTGAGGGGCATAAACATTTATGAATCTGAAAATGTCACCTTTAATATCCACATCAAGTAGAATACACCTCCCAAAACTAATGTCCAAACGTCTCTTTATTTTAAGATTAGAGAAGCCTTTAAAATGGATTCCTATTCCCCCTGCAATTGACCAAAAAGATTGTCCTAATTGCCAGTCCCTTTTTGCACCAACTACATCCACTTTGTTTGATAATCTAATTTCTTGTAAAAAATAAATGTCTGATTCTGTTTTACTTAAGAAATCATAACCCTCCCTTCTCTTATTCACATTCTTTATGCTGCACACATTAATAGTGCTAATTGAAATTACTTGTTCAGGCATCTTAGGATTTAGCCAGCCTTCCTATTTTAACTTCTCCGTGCCTTTTAGATTGAAGCTTCCCTGAAGCACCCAAAAAATTTTCCTCAACAAAGAAATCCTCTTCATCCACTGACTCCCACTCCTCCTCGCTATCATTCCTTCCTTTCCCTTTTCCCTTGTTCTTCCATTATCTCTGTCTCCATAGGGGAAGTATTTAAAATTTCTGAGACCTTTCCTTTTTCTCTTCCTTCTTTTGATTTTTTAAGTGGTAATGGTTTACTCTTTTTTAAAATACTTTTCCCTTTTTTTTAGCCTCCTTTTTATTTCTATCATTCTTACCATCTTCCTTTCTTATCCTTCTCACTTCCTCTTCTTCCTCTGCCAAATCTCCCCAAGACTTCCCAGAAGGTAATTCAAACCTATTTGAAATTGTAATGTTACTTCCCACAACCTTACCGGACCTTTTTCCCACCACCTTCCAATCCTCCTCCCTTCCTTTTGAAGTTCCTTCATCATTTCCCCCATTCCCATCTGCAGCCTGAGAAGCACAGTCCTCTCCACCTCCTTCTCCCACCTGCCTATTTCCTATATCCTGGCCCACCTCTTTAGTCATGTCTTCTTGCAAAAACTCCTGCTCCACCCTAGGACAACTTCTAACAATATTATGCCAGGCCTCAGGACAGTCACGATGTGTATGGCCCAGTTCTGCACAAAGGTTATATCTTACCTTATCACATTCTTTGCTAAGATGCCCCTGGGCCCCGCACAAAGTTTCACTGTACAATCTCCTGCCAAATGTCTTCTTGAGCCGCACTTGAAACACTGAGGGGGCTGCCCTGGATAAAAACAAACCCCCCTCTCTTTCCCAATGAAAAAGGAATTTGGGAGATGCTGAGTCACATTGTTATGAACATTCAATTTAACTTCCATCCCACTACCCAAAATCCCTCCTCATTATAGATTTGTCTTAAAGATGTTTGGACAGTGCATTGTCTTCTTAACCAAACCAGAACATCCTCAGGAGGTATAGACTCATTTTTAAAAATAATAGTCACCATCTTAACATCAGGTTTTGAAACTGGGATTGCTCTGAAACCTTCCCACACTGAGGATGTTCTCTTTTCCTGATATTGATTCCAAAATCTGTCCAAATCTTGCGACAAATTGAAACAACTTTATTACTACCTGGGCACTTTTCCTTTTCTCCTTCCCATTTAATTTTAACAACATTCCTTCATTTAAACACAGTGCCATCATACATGGGTTCCTCCTCTTCTCCCAAAAACTTTTACTTCCCTGTTGCACATCACCTGCATCATTATTTACCTGTGCAGCCCTTTGATTTTGCTCAGCAGAATTAACTTCCCCACCTCCCCCACTCACTGCATTAACCACTCCATTGCCAGAAGGCATTAGCAGAGCAATCCCACCAGTAGCAGAAACATTAGGATTTAAGTTGGAAAGGTTGGTGTTTGTAGCAGTAGAATTAGAAGCAATAAGGTTAGAGTCAGAGCAATTAGGGTTAGGAACAGAAGGGACAGGTGTAGAAACAACAATAACAGTTTGTGTTTTCTCTGCTCCCTCCCCCATATGCCCAGAGTCCAAATGCGCAGCTGCAACAGGTTTCACTTTTTCTGCAGTTCTTTTCATTTCATCAAAACGATCTTTATTTTGAAAAGTCTCTTCCCAGGGTTTAATAATTGGCATAATTTTTCCTATTTCTTCATTAATCTCCTCCAACTCTTTTTTTTTCTCTGCCAGCTTTCTTATTCTTAAAGTTCTTAACAATCCTTTAGTAAATGTAAGGTTTGCAATTTCCAGCTCAATGTCTTTTTCTAGTTTACCTTTTCTCTCTCTAAGTGAGTCCATAGCCTTTAAAGCTGCAACAATCCGTGTGGAATCAACACAAAAAGCAATGTCTTTACTCTCTGCAGTAACACAGTCTCCGTGTATTTGCACAGCACCCTTTGCCCCTCACATCACAGGTCTGCTCTGTCTCACCTGCCGCCATTACTGCCGTCTTCTCCACACCAACACTGAAAGTCCCGCTCATGGGTCTCAGATTCTCCACTGTCGCCTACCAACGCTGTCACTGTCGCATCAAACTGTTCTGAGAGGTTTCCGGAGGCAGAAAAAGTAAAGGGGGCATGCTTAAAGGGATACTTGTGCTTGTTTGTGAAAACATCCATATCAGACAATAAAGCTGGAGTTCCTTCCAAATCATCTGACATGGCTTGAGAGTTTGTTTCCATCAGTTCCTCTTCCACACTACTTTCACTGTCTCTCTTATATTCCACCTTATTCCTGCTGTTTTAGCTTTGCTTGTACTTTTCTCCACCTCCATTTTCTGTCTCAATCCTTTCCTTTCTGCAACTACTTTTTCTTTCTTCACACGGAACGAAACTCTACTTTCCATTTTATACAAAATTATGAAAAGGCTGGAAATAAGTTCCCAAAAACAGGGAAAAAGCTGCCCCCAGACCCTTAGAGGGCCAGGGGAAATTGCACCACACAGGAGCTCCACAAAACTGTGTGCTCACTTTGTGGATCAGATAGGGATTTTTATTAAACAATTTAAATAAAAACATTAGCAAAAACAAAATACACCAATCTTTAAATTTTCAAATCATAGGCAGATTATGAACAATTTATACATAAAGCAAATTAAATATCATCAAAAGAAATTTCCCATGTAAAATTAATTCCCCTCCACAAAGTTAATATTTTCTTTATTTTTACTAATTTCTTTAAATCTGATGAAATACAAATCCTTAAGAATTTTCTTAACAGTCAGATCCATGGTTCCTTCCTCCCTCCCAAAGGTTTTGCCACACCTACTCATCCATAAGTGATAACGAATTACAGAAAAAATAATAAAAAGTTTTTCTTTCTCCAATGAATGTTTCCTGCTAATGATACCATAGGCCCTTTCCTCATAAATTCCCCTACAAAGGCCCTTAATAGCCAGTATTGTCAGGACATGATCATAAAGATTGTGGGAAACGGAGCAGTTTATCAAAAAATGGTCTGTAGTTTCTTCTTCTCCACACCCCCAAGGACAGAATCTTTCAACAATATTGAGATAGCTCACATTTCCCCTTAAGAAAAGTTTTCCCTGTAATGCCAGCCATGCATTGTCGAAAAGCTTCCCAGGAAGCCGATGACCATTCAAAAATTGAATGCAATCCCCCATACTTATCGTAGGGAAATCTTTCAAAATCAGTGCAGAAGTAAAAAAGGAATTAAGCACCAATCTATATAATTCCTTTCTAGGGAGATTTTCACTGCGTATCTTGACAGCGCTATATAAATAAATGATGATGATGATGATTTTCCATGTCCCTAAAACTCAAGTTCCACTTCTTAAGAAGTTTTAACCCCAGAAGAATGTGCTGCGGAAACCCACCCTCCCTTATCCAGACCCCCTTCACTCTACCGCCCTCCATCCAGTCTCTGATAAAAGGCGAAACCCAGGACCTGACACAGTTTTCCCACAGAGAACACGTCCTTTGACCCAGGTTCCCAAAGTTGAATTTAAGGAAAATTGTGCCAAAGAAGGTGATTGGACAAACCATCCCTAAACCTCCTTCTTTCCTCTGCAGGAATGTTACCCCTCTTTTTACTGGGTTCAGTCTGTTCTCCCAAAGCATCTGGAAGAACAGACTGTAGACCCGAGCATAGAGAGATTCTGGCAAGAGAAACACATAAGCAATAAAAATAAACAATGGGATCAAGGGTGTGGCTTGTGCGCTGACCAAAATGGCAGCATAACTTGGGAGCTCCGCTCTCCCTCAGCCCCAGTAGCCATCAATTAAGCAATAATTAGCCACAAACGATACACCAAGCCTGGACCTAATACCGATAAGGGGGAGAGGAGTCAGAAATCGGCACTGGGGTACGGAGCTCGCCGTTGTCATAGCCAACCAGCGGCCTAGAGCCAGCATGAGGGCCGTGTAGCCACAGAGGCAGTGACCGCGTCGCACCCTAGCTTGCTCTAATGCAGGAGTGGCGCTGCCGCACATAGAGGGAGTCAATTTAACGGACAATAGCTGGCGGTTCCTCACAACCGGGAAAGGAGTATGGAACGCCATGTCGGCCTAAAAGCATACCTGGTAAGAGGCCACACGGACCCCCACCCCTCCTACCGACGCCACTCTCCCTACCGCGTAGGCCTAAAATACGGCCGGTCCCACTGCACTTCAAGCAATTCCCCGTATGCACACTATTACCAGAGACGCGGTATCCCAATAAGCATCGTTACCATCCCTCCATTTGGAGGCACATTTGGCGACACTTCCACACCTTGTAGGCCTCACTGGACAGTACCCCACGCAGGCCTGAATATTGCCTGCACCTGCAGGGTGTGTACAACAGGGAATTACAGATAAGGCACAGTTAACACTATCCCCCAAGCCAGACGTCTCTTCAGAATCGGTCTAGACGGAACAATATACGCATCAGAAATGTCCCTGAAACGGTTCAACTAGAATCTTTCCTGAAACAATACTTTAAACAACTGATTCCAGACATGCAGGCAAGTGATCTACTGATGGACAGAGCTCACAGAGCACTCAGAGCACGACCAAAGAACAATGCACCCCCTAGAGATATAATCGTGCGCTTTCACTACTTCCGCACAAAAGAAGCAATACTCAACGTGGCCTGGAAAAACCCAATAGAACTGGATGGAATTAAACCACAATTCTACACGGATCTTGCTCCATCCACCTTACAAAAAAGGAGAGAGATGAAACAGCTTACAGAGGAGCTACGCCTCAAGGGCATCCCCTACAAGTGGGGTTTCCCCTTTAAACTTATCTACACCTGCGACGGCATTACATATACTCTCCGAGACCCAACTGACATTGCAGAGGCCCTTAAACATTTGGAAGGAACTCAAGAGCCGCCCAGAGAAGGGGAACAATAGTCTGACTGCAATATTCGAAGTTATTGAAGACAACCAAACAACAAAAGATGGACATGACCTAATTTGACCCCTTACCTATGTAGCTTATATGGATCACACAAAGGAAAAACTAGCCTAAAGAGATGTTTGTAGAAGTCCCAAGAACAGGCTTTTTTTTCTTTCTCATTTCTGAATAAAACTATATAGGAGGAAACAGACTTACACCCATCTATCTGGAGATGTGACATGGAAGGCAGATGAGATTCCCTTCACCCAGATGGCGGACTTTCAGGTTTTTCATTTGAATCGTTTGTATAAGTTAACTTTAATTTTTCTTTCTCTATTTTGCTATATCTGTATAATTTTCTTGTTGCATAATTGAATGATTACATGATGTTTAAATCTGCATACAACATGGGGCTGGGGGGAGGGCATACCCAACAGCCAATCTATTAGCCTCACTTCAATTTGGGGACTCCCACTGGACACAACCTACTTTGTATCCAGATAGTGGATCTCACGATACCCAGAGTTACTGTACTACTCCGGGTCCCCTTTCCTTCACCTTCTTCTTCCTTTCTTCTCTCTTATTTTCCATTCTCTCCCCTTACTCTTTTCTATACTGTAAACAGTGGACACTTCCCCAGTTATACCCTTACCCACACACACAATGACAGAGGAGCCAACCGTGAGTCACGACAGTGATCATGAACTGAATCGCCCATTCCATCTGAAAGTGATAACACATAATGTTAGAGGGCTTAACTCACCAAATAAAAGGAAAATAGCGCTCACTGATTATGCTAAAATGAGAGCAGACATAATTTTGTTACAAGAGACTCATTTCTCACGCAGCTCTTTCCCTAAGTATATGTCTAAAGCATACACCAACTGCTATCAATCTAATGGAGACACAAAATCAAAAGGAGTGGCCATCTTAATTCACAAACATGTGAAATTTCAACTGCAACGAAAATATATAGATCAGGAAGGTCGTTATGTGATAGTTACTGGCCTGCTGCAAAACCAAATGGTCACTATGGCCTCAGTATACGCACCAAACACTAAAAAGACAACGTTTTTTCTGACGTTTTTTGAGAAGCTGGCAGAGGTCAAGGAAGGCAGGTTGATAATAGGGGGAGATTTTAACACAATTCTACAGAACAACCTAGATAGAACCAGAGACTCCTTGGCTGCAAGACATCGTCAGATACCAAACGCTTAACGAAACATCTGAGGAACTTGGCTCTGGTGGATATACGGAGGGAAAAGCACCCCCTGGACAGGGATTACACAGGGATTATACTTTTCTTCAGTGCATAATTCATATTCCCGCATTGACTTTCTGTTTACTAATTCAACTCAGGTTGCTATAGTGGGGGCAGCCAAAATACATGACATAACATGGTCGGATCATGTGTTTGATCGATGGGATGCTGTAAGGGGCAGAAGCAACTGGAAGCTAAATGACTCACTTTTTCTAGACCAAACAACTTGTGCAACTGTACAAAAAACCCTGATAGATTACTTCAAAGAAAATGATCCCAAAGACACCTCCTTAGCTGTTAGATGGGACGCCCACAAGGCAGTGGTGAGGGGGGTTCTAATCAATATTGCAGCAAGGGCAAAAAAAGAGCAACTCAAGAAAGTTTCCACAATAACGGAGGGACTTCACAGGCTGTCGTTCGTATCCGTAAATTCGTAAATGTCTCTGTCTTAAATATATTGATAATGGGTTGAGTGCAGAGGACCTCTTGTAGTTGACTATATGTATTTTGTGGTCACACCCTCATTGCACCCCCGCCTAATGGTTTTTAAAAAATAGTGGTGAGCACAACTTTCCCTTGTTTGTTATAGTTATACAGGAGCAGTGACCAGCTCCATGTTGTAGCTCCCACCCTTCCCAGCTATAGTCAGGTGATCCCACTGGTGACTAATAAAAGGGCAGCCAAGTTTGGGAGTTTTACTTTGAAAGCAGCTAGTAAGTTGCAGGTAAAACTTAGTCCCTTTGTAAAATGTATAATTAAGCAATTGAATTCTTAATGAATCAGATGACAATTAAGCGTAGGACTGGCCAGATATGGGATGACTTTGACGTAGTTGGCCAGCTTAAATATATTGCAATATATGGACAAACAATCCCTGTGTTGCTTAAAGGGTAAGGCATTTTTTAGTAGCAGTATGCACAAAATGTCTCTGTCTTAAATATATTGATAATGGGTTGAGTGCAGAGGACCTCTTGTAGTTGACTATATGTATTTTGTGGTCACACCCTCATTGCACCCCCGCCTAATGGTTTTTAAAAAATAGTGGTGAGCACAACTTTCCCTTGTTTGTTATAGTTATACAGGAGCAGTGACCAGCTCCATGTTGTAGCTCCCACCCTTCCCAGCTATAGTCAGGTGATCCCACTGGTGTCTAATAAAAGGGCAGCCAAGTTTGGGAGTTTTACTTTGAAAGCAGCTAGTAAGTTGCAGGTAAAACTTAGTCCCTTTGTAAAATGTATAATTAAGCAATTGAATTCTTAATGAATCAGATGAAAATTAAGCGTAGGACTGGCCAGATATGGGATGACTTTGACGTAGTTGGCCAGCTTAAATATATTGCAATATATGGACAAACAATCCCTGTGTTGTTTAAAGGGTAAGGCATTTTTTAGTAGCAGTATGCACAAAATGTCTCTGTCTTAAATATATTGATAATGGGTTGAGTGCAGAGGACCTCTTGTAGTTGACTATATGTATTTTGTGGTCACACCCTCATTGCACTCCCGCCTAATGGTTTTTAAAAAATAGTGGTGAGCACAACTTTCCCTTGTTTGTTATAGCTGTCGTTCGTATTAACTCACTGAGGACTGACCTGACGCAGATACTAGCGGACAAGGCAGCCTTCGCATTAACCAGAACTAAACAAAAATACTTTGAATTTGCTAACAAACCCCACACCATGCTTGCGTGCAAGCTGAGGAACTACAGGGCTGCACATGCCATACACGCCATGCGAGACTCGAAGGGACACATCACTAGAGATTCACTAAAGATGGCAGAGATGTTCACTGATCAACGTGGACATGAAGCTTTTTGCGAAAATTTTAGCCACAAGACTGGCTCCTCATCTACCTGGTACACCCGGACCAAGTGTGTCAAGACCGCCGGGAGCGCGAGGAGTCGCGTCCGCTCCCGGCGGCGAAGAATCCAAGATGGCGGCGCCCAGGCAACCCACGTGGGTTCTGACGCCGGCGTTGTGACGCCAGCACGGCGTGACGGTCGCAGGCGCGCTGACGCTGGCGCAAGGGCGCCAAATTCAAAGATAAAAGGACGCCTGAGGCGCCAAGATGGCGCCCGAAAATAGGATCCTGTTCCCTAAGTGATTCCTGGGTTCCCTTGCTGTTTCCCCTGCTATTTCTGCCTGATTCCTTGGAGTGACCCCTTGCCTGGACCTGGACTTCGCTGTTACTCTGCCTGCCTTTGACCCCCTGCTTTACCCTGGACTTTGTTTGTATTCCGCCTGCCTTCTGACCTGTGCTTGGACTTTGTTTATTCTCTTGCCTAACCCCTGGATACCACGACCCTGATCCCTCCTGAGGGGCTTCCTCCTAGATCCGGACTACTCCCCAGAGGGGGCTCCCGGCTCCCTGACATTATTTTCGGGCCATGGATCCTTCTGAGGAAGCCACACCTGATGTCGGACGAGCACTCCGCGGACTGGCATCCCGCATGGAGGACTACGAAAACCAGCAGGTTCGCATTGGGCAAGCACTCGATGTCCTGCTTGCTCGAGTGCCTTCTGCGCCCTCCGCTGCTCCACCTACTGGAGATCCCCCCATGGCGGCAGCCTCTATGAACGCAAGCTACCCGACAGGTGAGCCTCGCATTCCACCTCCCCTTCGCTTTAGTGGGGATCCACAAGCCTGCAGGGGATTTGCCACACAGTGCCAAATTCAATTTGAGTTCCAACCCACACAGTTTCCAAGTGAGCGTTCCAAGGTGGGGTATGTGATGTCTCGATTGGAAGGCAAGCCACTGGAGTGGGCAACGTCTCTTTGGGAGAAGAATTCCCCGGTGACTTATGATGTTAAAGACTTTCTCCAAGCTTTTCGCATAGTCTTTGATGCTCCAGGTCGGGTCACGAACGCCCCTGCCCGTCTCTTGCAGCTCCGGCAGGGAAGCTGCAGTGTCAATGAGTACGCTATAGACTTCCGAACACTGATGGCGGAGACTTCCTGGTGTGATGACGCTTACAAGGCCGTATACTACCAAGGCCTATCCATCCGCATCAAAGATGATCTCGTCTCCAGAGAGACTCCTGACACCCTGGAAGGACTGATCGCTCTATCTATTAAGGTGGACACCCGCCTCAGAGAACACCAGGTGGAGAGAGAGCGCAGCAGACGATTTTCTCCCATGCTGGCCCCTCGCTTTCAAAGGCCGATTCTGCAAGCACCCGCTGTCCCTGTGACTCATGTGTCCACGTCTCCCCTGGAGGAACCTATGCAAGTAGGAAAAGCTCGCCTCTCCGAGCAGGAAAGACTCCGAAGACGTATGGCAGGGCTCTGTTTGTACTGTGGTGGGCATTCCCATTTTGCCAACGCCTGTCCTGCCAAAGCCAAGAGTTTTGTACCCCGAGGTATGTCTCAGGTTTCTCATGTAGGGGGCATCACTCGAGGGCCTCAGGAGAAGTATCAAGAAAATTCACGCAGACTTCTCCTTCCTTTGCAGATTCACCTGGCAAGTAAGTCTATCTTCGAAAGGGCCTTCCTCGACTCCGGAGCGGATGGCAATTTCATGGACGCCTTCTTTGCCGAACGCATGAAGATTCCCCTGCTTCCATTGTCTTCACCCTTGCGAATTACCGCCATAGATGACAAACCCCTGGAGTTTGAATTCGTCACAATGTTCACGGCGGAACTGTCTGTACAAGTTGGGGCGCTGCATCAAGAAAAACTTTCATTCTTCATCATCCCCTGTCCTTCTACTCCAGTAATATTGGGTCTTCCATGGTTACGTCTGCATAACCCCACCATAGACTGGTCCACTGGGCAGATCTCTCGTTGGAGTTTATTTTGCCTGCAACATTGCCTTCCGCCAAAACCCCTCGAGAAGGTGAATGTCTCCACTGCGGAACTAAAGACTTTGCCCTCCACTTACAAGGGATTTTCCGATGTGTTTTGTAAAAAGTCTGCAGAGTTCCTTCCCCCACATCGCTCCTATGACTGTCCGGTTGAACTCCTGCCTGGAGCCATGCCCCCCAGAGGGTGCACTTACCCTCTCTCTCCTGCAGAGACTACCGCTATGAAGGAGTACATCCAAGAAAATCTCCAGCGGGGGTTTATCCGCCCTTCTACCTCTCCTGCAGGGGCTGGGTTCTTCTTCGTGGAGAAGAAGGACGGAGGCCTTCGGCCTTGTATAGACTATCGGGGCCTGAATAAGATCACCGTGAAAAACAGGTACCCCCTGCCCCTGATTGCCGAGCTCTTTGACCAGCTGAAAGGGGCAAAGATTTTCTCCAAGTTGGATCTCCGGGGGGCCTACAACCTCATTCGCATCCGGGAGGGTGACGAATGGAAGACGGCATTCAACACTCGGGATGGGCACTATGAATATCTTGTTATGCCCTTCGGCCTATGCAATGCTCCTGCCGTCTTCCAGGAGTTTGTTAATGATGTGTTCCGAGATCTCCTAGGAAGGTTCGTAGTCGTATACTTGGACGACATCCTGATCTTCTCCAAGGACCTTGAAAGTCATCGCTCCCAGGTGAAGGAGGTACTCTCTCGTCTGAGGAAGAACTCTCTCTTCGCCAAGTTGGAGAAGTGTGTCTTCGAGGTATCCAAGATCCCCTTCCTAGGGTACATTATCTCTCCAGAGGGATTTGAGATGGACCCCGTGAAAGTGTCGGCCATCCAGGAGTGGCCTCTCCCACTGAGTACCAAGGCAATCCAGAGATTCATCGGATTTGCTAATTATTATCGACAGTTCATCCGGGGGTTCTCTTCCCGCATTGCACCTATCCTGGCCCTCATCCGGAAAGGGGGTAAACCCAGCCTGTGGCCTCCATCTGCCATAGAAGCCTTTCAGTCCTTGAAAGAGGCCTTCACGTCCGCTCCTGTTCTCCGACATCCCAATCCTGCACTACCCTTCTGCATCGAGGTTGATGCTTCAGAAGTCGGAGCCGGAGCTATCCTTTCTCAGAGACACTCCACTGATGGAAAATTGCACCCCTGTGCGTATTTCTCCAAGAAGTTCTCATCCGCAGAGCAGAACTATGATGTCGGTAATCGAGAACTCTTGGCAGTCAAGCTTGCCCTTGAAGAATGGCGTCACCTCCTGGAGGGCTCTGAAATTCCTGTCCAGATTTACACAGATCACAAGAATCTGGAGTTTATACAGTCCCTCAAGAGGCTAAATCCCAGACAAGCCAGGTGGGCCCTTTTCTTTTCTCGATTTAACTTTGTTTTGACTTATCGCCCAGGTTCCAAGAATCTGAAGGCCGACGCCTTGTCTCGTAGCTTCACTCCGGTGGACCGTGACCCTGAGAGGCAGGAACCAATCATTCCACCAGTCAAGATCATTGCCTCTCTGTATCCCCAATTTGCCGACCAGATCCTGGCTGGGCAGTCCTCGGCTCCTCAAGATACTCCGATTGGCATGGCCTTCGTCCCTCCAGAACTTCGCCTGGCCATCCTGCAACAAACCCACTGCTCCAGGCAAGCTGGACATCCTGGTCCGGCCAAGACCCTTGAACTCTTGAGGCGCCTAGTCTGGTGGCCTGATATCCGCAAGGATGTAAAGGACTTTGTGGCTGCTTGTAATGTCTGTGCCACTTCTAAGCCTAGCCATTCCCGCCCCAGCGGGTTGTTACAGCCTTTGCCGGTTCCCTCTCGTCCGTGGACGCACCTCTCTATGGACTTTATTGTCGAACTTCCTCCCTCCGGTGGGAATACTGTGATCTGGGTTGTCATAGACCGCTTCAGCAAAATGGCCCATTTCATCTCTTTGAAGAAGTTACCCTCTGCGGTGGAATTATCCCAACTCTTTATTAAGTACATCTTCCGCCTGCATGGTTTCCCGGTGGAGATCGTCTCCGACAGAGGCACCCAGTTTACCGCCAAGTTCTGGCGTTCCCTATGTAAAGACTTGGGAATAGCACTTCAATTTTCGTCTGCCTACCACCCGCAGACGAATTGGGCAGCTGAACGTGTGAACCAAGCCTTAGAACAGTTCTTGAGGAACCACGTGTCTCTTTGCCAGGACGATTGGTCTGACCTCCTCCCGTGGGCGGAGTTTGCTCATAATAATGCATGTCATTCCTCCACAGGAAGGTCTCCATTTATGGTGGTGTATGGACAGCACCCTCAAGCCTTTCCTCAGGACTTCGTGTTGTCGGACGTCCCGGCTGCAGATGATCTGGCAGCCCATATGCTTGCTATTTGGGCTGCAACCAAGTCTAATCTGGAGAAGAGTGCTCTAGTCCACAAGACTTTCGCGGATCGCCGTAGAAGGCCCTCTCCTCCCTACAAGGTGGGTGATAGTGTCTGGCTCTCTTCCAGGAATATTCGCTTGAAGGTGCCATCTCCCAAGTTGGGTCCGAAGTTCCTGGGTCCGTTCCCCATCTTGGAGATAATTAACCCTGTAGCCATCAGACTTCAACTCCCACCAGAGATGAGAATCCCCAACGTGTTCCACGTCTCCCTGGTGAAGCCCACCGTCTCCAACCGTTTCTCTGGTGTTCAATCTCCTCCTCCTGCCGTCTCTGTGGAGGGTCAACAAGAATTCGAGGTGGAGAGAATCCTTGATTCCAGAATCTCCAGAGGGTCCCTTCAATACCTCATCCATTGGAAGGGCTTTGGCCCCGAAGAATGCTCTTGGGAGGGACACCGTGATGTGCATGCTCCTCGTTTGGTAAGAGACTTCCACTCCAAGTTTCCCCAGAAACCAAGTCCCGGTGGTCCTGAGGCCCCCCGTGAGGGGGGGGGTACTGTCAAGACCGCCGGGAGCGCGAGGAGTCGTGTCCGCTCCCGGCGGCGAAGAATCCAAGATGGCGGCGCCCAGGCAACCCACGTGGGTTCCGACGCCGGCGTTGTGACGCCAGCACGGCGCGACGGTCACAGGCGCGCTGACGCTGGCGCAAGGGCGCCAAATTCAAAGATAAAAGGACGCCTGAGGCGCCAAGATGGCGCCCGAAAATAGGATCCTGTTCCCTAAGTGATTCCTGGGTTCCCTTGCTGTTTCCCCTGCTATTTCTGCCTGATTCCTTGGAGTGACCCCTTGCCTGGACCTGGACTTCGCTGTTACTCTGCCTGCCTTTGACCCCCTGCTTTACCCTGGACTTTGTTTGTATTCCGCCTGCCTTCTGACCTGTGCTTGGACTTTGTTTATTCTCTTGCCTAACCCCTGGATACCACGACCCTGATCCCTCCTGAGGGGCTTCCTCCTAGATCCGGACTACTCCCCAGAGGGGGCTCCCGGCTCCCTGACATTATTTTCGGGCCATGGATCCTTCTGAGGAAGCCACACCTGATGTCGGACGAGCACTCCGCGGACTGGCATCCCGCATGGAGGACTACGAAAACCAGCAGGTTCGCATTGGGCAAGCACTCGATGTCCTGCTTGCTCGAGTGCCTTCTGCGCCCTCCGCTGCTCCACCTACTGGAGATCCCCCCATGGCGGCAGCCTCTATGAACGCAAGCTACCCGACAGGTGAGCCTCGCATTCCACCTCCCCTTCGCTTTAGTGGGGATCCACAAGCCTGCAGGGGATTTGCCACACAGTGCCAAATTCAATTTGAGTTCCAACCCACACAGTTTCCAAGTGAGCGTTCCAAGGTGGGGTATGTGATGTCTCGATTGGAAGGCAAGCCACTGGAGTGGGCAACGTCTCTTTGGGAGAAGAATTCCCCGGTGACTTATGATGTTAAAGACTTTCTCCAAGCTGAGGGGCTTCCTCCTAGATCCGGACTACTCCCCAGAGGGGGCTCCCGGCTCCCTGACAAAGTGGGATTCATCCCAGGCAGACAGGCGGGGGATAACGTTAGGAAAGCCATCACCCTCACTTATCTGTCAGAAAAGCAATCTACTTCCACAATGCTGCTGTCGTTAGATGCTCAAAAGGCTTTTCGACAGATTAACTGGAAGTATATGATGACAGTGCTGGAGGACATAAAAATAAGTTTGCCTCATATCCGGATTTAAGATCAACAACTCCAAATCACAAGCATTATCAATAAATATGCATCCTATGGAGAAAAAACTGCTTCAGACCAATTTTGACTTCCAATGGCAGGAAAGAGCGATTAAATATCTTGGAATACAATTGACAGCTAAATATGACTCTCTCTATGATAAAAACTACACCCCATTACTCGCTTCCTTAAAATCAAGCTTACAGACTTGGAGCAAATATGGGCTATCTTGGTTCGGCCGCATTTCAGCAGTAAAGATGACAATACTTCCTAGGATATTGTACCTTTTCAGAGTCCTTCCAGCATATCTTTCAGAAAAAAACGGCTAACTCCCTACAAAAAGCTATCACACAATTCATTTGGGATAATAAACGTCCCAGAATCAAATTGGACATAATGACGAAGCCAAAAAGTATTGGGGGAATAGGAGTACCGCATATATTTCGATACTACATGGCAGCGAGATTATCTGAAATAGTGGCTATGCATAGAACTCCGACTATGCCATGGCTAGATGTCGAAAATGCAGGTCTGGCTCCATTGGCACTGAAGCAGATCATTTGGATCCCTGAAAAAAACAGGAAAATACCTGACCAACTTCCCCCTACAACGTTACACTCACTACAAATCTGGGACAAATACAGGGAAAAACTACATTTATCCCAATGCAATACAATATACTGCACATTCCTGGGGAACAAAAAGTTTCCACCAGGGGTAGAAATACGAGACTTTCTTCCCTGGACTGAAAATAACGCTTTTCTATGTACTACCTTAGTCAAGGGGCGAGAGATATGTACCTTTCAGGACCTCAAAGACAGCCTCCAGATACCAAATAGCCAACTCTTCCGTTACTTACAAATACGCCATTTTATATCTCATATATCTCTCAAAAACGCCCTCTCCCCGCAATGTTTTGGTGGATGTGGAGAGCGGGGTACATTCTACCACATGTGGTGGACTTGTGAAATATTTAAAGCTTTCTGGAGAATGGTAGCCCACACCTTGTCATCTATTTTCAAACAACAATTGAGACAGAACCTCTGTCATTTCTTCTGGGCCTGCCCCTTAAAACATTGAAAACTTCTGCATCGAATAAACTAGCGGCACATATAATTACAGCAGCCAAAACATTAAGGGCGGCCAAGTGGAAGAGTGCCTCCCTGCCAACCCAACAAGCTCTCTTCACCAAAGTTAAATGGATAAGAAATATGGAAACTATCAGAGCATATTTACAGGGCAAAGACTACCAAAATGGGTTATTATGGCTTCCCTGGGCGGAGTTTGAAACAACCCAGGCGGAAACAAACTAACTCATGGCCCTGGCTCCTCTGCATTCACCCTCTGACCCCCCCCCCATTTACCTCCTTCCCCTTTCTTCTTTTGTCCCCTCTGGGACTTTCAGAAAAGCACCATTGATGGATTAGGCACTGATCACAAAACACAAATTACATGACAGTAGGCAATGATAATAAAGATAACACCGCGCTTACTTAAAATTCA
This sequence comes from Xenopus laevis, assembly GCF_017654675.1. Taxonomy (NCBI): domain Eukaryota; kingdom Metazoa; phylum Chordata; class Amphibia; order Anura; family Pipidae; genus Xenopus; species Xenopus laevis. Next base: position 70,508,369 of record NC_054373.1, read on the forward strand.
TGAAGGTTTATTTGTTGCATGGTTACATTTTCAGAAATGCCTACGATTTCAACATGCCAATCTGTGATAATGTAATTAGAATCACAACTTACATGATCATACATGTACTAATGATATGTTTGTAAAAGTTTTACAGAAAATAAGAATTTCTAAATAAAAAAAAAATAAACAACGAGATCAAAAAGGTCTTGATCAGATTAACCCTTTCTCTATAGGTCAGCTTCCAAGATCTCCAACGCTGAACTTTCGCTAAACCAGCATCCACTTTCTCTTCCCAATTTAGTCTACTATTATCATGCCTCCCAAATTTCACTCCCAAGATCTTCACCTGCTCTGGGGCCACTGGGAAATTTCCGGCCTGAAAATCCAGTTCCGGATCCACAAACCCCTCCCTCTCCTAGGAAGGTTTGACAGCCCCAATTTACAAGAAACCATGAGATGATCTGAAAATTCTACTACAGATTCTTTAACCTCAGAAAAAGTCTCTTTTTCTTTAACAAAAATCAAATCTATACGGCTGCTTCTATTTGCACAGAAATATGTATGTATGCCCTTCCTCCCTCCCCACACTGCTACATCGTTTAATCCAGCCTGTTTAATCATATTTGATAAAAAGACTCCTTCATATTTATTAAATTTCCCAGTCCTATCACCTGGATTTAATGTCTGGTTGAAGTCTCCAGCTAACGCCACTGGGTAAGAAACATAAAGGTACTGCTTGATCTCTTCTAACAAATCTTTTCTTTCTGCAATTGTGTGAGGGGCATAAACATTTATGAATCTGAAAGTCACCTTTAATATCCACATCAAGTAGAATACACCTACCAAAACTAATGTCCAAACGTCTCTTTATTTTAAGATTAGAAAAGCCTTTAAAAAGGATTCCTATCCCCCCTGCTGATTCCTCTGCAATTGACCAAAAAGATGGTCCTAATTGCCAGTCCCTTTTTGCACTAAATACATCCACTTTGTTTGATAATCTAGTTTCTTGTAAAAAATAAATGTCTGATTCTGTTTTACTTAAGAAATCATAAAGAAATCATAAACCTCCCTTCTCTTATTCACATTCTTTATGCTGCACATATTAATAGTGCTAATTGAAATTACTTGTTCAGGCATCTTGGGGATTTAGCTAGCCTTCCCATTTTAACTTCTCCGTGCCTTTTAGATTGAGGCTTCTCTGAAGCACCCAAAAAAAATTGTCCTCAACAAACAAATCCTCTTCATCCACTGACTCCCACTCCTCATCACTATCATTCCTTCCTTTCCTCTTTTTCCCTTGTTCTTCCATTATCTCTGTCTCCATAGGGGAAGGATTTAAAATTTCTTCTTTTGATTTTTTAGTGGTAATGGTTCACTCTTTTTTAAAATACTTTTGCCTTTTTTTTTTAACCTTTTTATTTTTATCATTCTTACCATCTTCCTTTCTTATCCTTCTCACTTCCTCTTCTTCCTCTGCCAAATCTCACCAAGACTTCCCAGAAGGTAATTTAAACCTATTTGAAATTGTAATATTACTTCCCACATCCATTTTCCCCACAACCTTACCGGACCTTTTTCCCACCACCTTCCAATACTCCTCCCTTCCTTTTGAAGTCCCTTCATCATTTCCCCCATTCCCATCTGCAGCCTGAGAAGCACAGTCCTCTCCACCTCCTTCTCCCACCTATTTCCTATATCCTGGCCCACCTCTATAGTCATGTCTTCTTGCAAAAACTCCTGCTCCACCCTAGGACAACTTCTAACAATATTATGCCAGGCTTCAGGACAGTCACGATGTGTATGGCCCAGTTCTGCACAAAGGTTATATCTTACCTTATCACATTCTTTGCTAAGATGCCCCTGGGCCCCACACAACGCATACAGTTTCACTGTACAATCTCCTGCCAAATGTCTTCTTGAGCCGCACTTGTAACACTGACGGGGCTGCCCTGGATTAAAACAAACCCCCCTCTCTTTCCCAATGAAAAAGGAATTTGGGAGATGCTGAGTCACATAGTTATGAACATTCAATTTAACTTGAACCTTCCATCCCACTACCCAAAATCCCTCCTCATTATAGATTGGTTTTAAAGGTGTTTGGACAGTGCATTGTCTTCTTTTTTTTTTTTTTTTTTTTAAATATTTTTATTTATAAAGTTGTCAAAGAATAAACTTCAGTTTAAAGTAACATTTCGCAGGAGAACATGTTATCGATCACAACATAATATTTCCAGTACAGAGCGAGCAATAAGCAATGAGCAATGAGCAGAGATCTAATACAAGTATCTTGACTGTACGACTCAGCAGTGTTTGGGGTATCAATTCACTTCTTAGTAGTTTACATCGTACAGTTAATATAGAAACCAGAGGCAGGATCTCCTGTGAGCAATACATAAACACACTGGGGAGTCATTCAACTAACTTGGGAAGTATTTAAGTTATAGCCAAACAGGCTACTGTATCGGGTAAAGGGGAAAAGGAAAAAAAAAAAAAAAAAAAAAAAGGGGGGGGGGATGAATCTCAGGGTGGTACCAATGCCCCCTGGTTAATGAGTATAAGGGGGTTGAAATAGTGGAATACACATATCACATTCTCAGGACCATGTCGTACATATTAAAGGGTCGTTACACTCCAGGGAGTGGCGTCACCAAACCTGTAGGATATCCAGGGCTGCCAAATTTTCATAACCTTAGAGTAATGTTCAGTGGCTAAACTTGTAAGTCTCTCATTAATGAAAATCCAGTCCATTTTCCCTTTAAATATAGCAAAGTCAATGCTGGGTGACTTCCATGACCTAGCGATGGTTTGTCTAGCAGCAAGGAAAATGTGGTTTAGCAATTTGAGCTGCAAAGATGGAACTCCATTAGGGGGAACACATAGGAGGGCTTCAGAAGGGGACTTGATTAAGTTGAGTTGCAAAACAGAAAAAATCATATTATAGACCCGAGTCCAGAATCTGGTCACCCTAGGGCAAGACCACCAAATGTGGAACATGGTACCCGAGGACGAGCAGCCTCTGAAGCAATTATCAGATGTATTTCTGTAAATTCTAGCCAGCCTCACTGGAGTCAAATACCATCTAAAGAGGACTTTGTAGCCTGCTTCTGATATTATGGTGTTCCTGGAACTGTGTTTTAGATTGTCCCAGGCTTTCACCCAGTCTTCTTCTGGGAGGACTAAGTTTAGTTCCTTATGCCACATCTTAATGTAGTTTAAGTCCGTGAGGCTGGCTGGAGAAATCATATTACGGTAGAGAAGAGAAACCGCTTTGAGAGTGACAGAATTATTGGTGCACCATCTCTCAAAGTAAGTTTGTGTAGGTGCTTCAGGGACCTTCCGAAGCCAATGTTGATTAACCCAGTGTAGAATTTGGGCTGCCCTAAAAGTTTCAGAGTTTGGGATGTCATAGTTTTCTTTCAAATATGCCATTGTAAGGGGACCTCTAACTGTGAGGAGATTATGGCTCCTAAGAAACCGGTGTGAGGTCCACCAATTGAAAGAGGAGGCCTGTAGCCCTGGGGGAAAAATGGGGTTGCGAACAATAGGAGCTGCCGGTGTATGGGGGGAAATCAGGTTGTATAGGGTCGCATTTTGATCCCAGACCGCAAGGGTATGTTGTAACGTGTAACTGGGTATGGGTGGGCGCTTAGAAGGGGGTACCCAAAACAAGGCTTCCGCCGAGTGGGGGAGTAACAGTATATTTTCTAAGTCAACCCAAAGAGGAGGCAGAGGCTAGAGGTGAACCGTGGGGATGTGAGCCAGCTGAGAGGCCACATAATATTTTCTCAGGTTGGGAAGCCCCAAACCTCCGTCTAATGGTCTCCTCTCTAGAGTCCTTCTATTAACTCTTGGGGGTTTGGAGTTCCAGATAAATGAAGTAATATGCTTCTCGAAGGATTTGAGGTAAGTCTTTGAGATATCCACAGGGAGCACTCTAAACAGGTAGAGCAATTTCGGGAGGAGGGACATTTTCACTGCCGTTATTCGGCCTATCCATGATATGTGGTATTTACCCCAGTCCTCAAGCAATTTGCGTAATTTCTTGTATATGTATGGGTAGTTAGCCTTGTATAATTGGTGGTAAGTCGTGGTGAATCTGACTCCCAGAATGGTAATATGTGATTTATTCCAATGAATATCAAAGTTTATAGAGAGCAGTTTGGTCGATTCGGGGGGCAAGTTTATGTTAAGTGCTTCCGTCTTTTCAGGGTTTGTTACCAGTCCAGAAATGGAACCAAAATTTTGGAGGGTTTGAAACAGATGTGGGAGAGAAGTAAGGGGGCGTGTAATGACCATAGTAACGTCATCTGCAAATAGGCAAAGAGAGTGCTTTTGGGGTCCGATTTTCAGGCCATGGATATTGGGGTTGTTTCTGATTGTTATGGCTAAAGGCTCTAAAATCAGATCGAAAAGCAGGGGAGAAAGAGGGCAACCCTGGCGAGTGCCACGTTCTATGGGAAAGGTTGTAGATGTTTGAGCACCGATGATGACCCTCGCCAAGGGTTCGTGGTATAGGGCTTTAACCCAGGTGATAAAATTTTGGCCAAAGCCCCATTTAAGTAGTGTATAGTATAAATAGGTCCATTCAACGGAATCAAATGCTTTCCGTATGTCTAATTTTAGGAGCATAGATGGAAGTTTAAGTTTCTGTGCTTGGGTGGTTAAAATGGATAGTCGTCGAATTGCATCTGAAGCTTGTCTACCCTTAACGAAGCCAACTTGGTCCCTATGGATCACTGAGGGGAGGATCAAATTCAGACGTTCAGCTAGGACTTTGGCCAAAATTTTTACATCAATGTTAAGAATAGAGATGGGGCGGTAGTTCTTGCAGTCTGTGAGGTCAGTATTCGGTTTAGGGATCGGGGTGATATTAGCAGTGAGGGTTTGCTGAGGGAAGGAGTCTCCTAATAAAAGTTGATTGAACATTTTAGTTAAGTGAGGGGCTAAAATATGAGTAAATTTTTTGTAGTATAGAGTGGAGAAACCGTCAGGTCCCGGAGATTTCGAGAGCTGAAAATGTTGGATTGCTGATTTAACCTCCTCTTCGGTTATTGCTTTTTCCATAGAGGCCTTTTGGGCATCGAGGATTGTGGGAAGTTCTATTGTCTGAAAAAATTGGTTCAGCTTAGGGAGGGGAACCGTCGCATTGGATGCATAAAGTTGTTTATAGAATTTATGGAATTCTTGTAGTATTTTAGGTAATGCATTGGTTGAGTGGCCTGAGGATGTCTTTAGAGTAGATATTGGGGTAAAATCTAACTTATGCCTCAGTTTACGTGCAAAAAGGCGGCTCGGTTTATTGGAGTGTGCATAAAATCGTTGTTGGGTCCACTGTAAGGCACTTTGTGCTTTTGATGTTAGTAATAAGTCTAACTCAGTTTTAGTGCTTCGGATTTGGGTGGAAAGATCAGTTTGAGGGTCCGCTGTTTGAGCCTGAACCAGGTCTTCTAGCCGTTTGGATAGCCTGAGTTGTTCTTGAAGAGAACTTTTTTTCCTCTGTGTTCCCAGTTGTATTAGGTGGCCTCTCATTACTGCTTTATGAGCTTCCCACAACATAGTGTAGGATTTTATGGACCCCATGTTGTTAGCGAAGAAGTCTTTGAAGGAGCTTTCTATTTGGGAGAAATCTTTGGGATTTTTAAGCAGTATTTCGTTAAGCCGCCACCTGGAGAAGTTTTTAGGGGTCTTGTGAAATGAGATTTCATAGGAGAGAGGCGAGTGATCAGACCAGGTGACCGTTAGTATGTGCATTGTCTTCTTAACCAAACCAGAACATCCTCAGGAGGTATTGATTCATTTTTAAATATAATAGTCACCGTCTTAACATCAGGTTTTGAAACTGGGATTGTTCTGAAACATTCCCACACTGAGGATGTTCTCTTTTCCTGATACAGATTCCAAAATCTGTCCAAACCTTGCAACAACTTGAAACTGAACTCAAATTCCACATCTGAAACCCCAATAAAGGCATACACATCAACAGGAGTAAACCCCATAGATTCCTTTATCAGATTTTTACAGACATATCTACTGCCCGGGCACTTTTCCTTTTCTCCTTCCCATTTAATTTTAACAACATTCCTTCGCTTAAACACAGTGCCATCATACATGGGTTCCTCCTGCCTTACAAAAAATCTTCTCTTCTCCCAAAAATTTTTACTTCCTTGTTGCACATCACCTGCATCATTTACCTGTGCAGCCCTTTGATTTTGCTCAGCAACTTCCCCACCTCCCCCACTCACTGCATTAACCACTCCATTGCCAGAAGGCATAAGCAGAGCAATCCCACCAGTAGCAGAAACATTAGGATTTAAGTTGGAAAGGTTGGTGTTTATAGCAGTAGAATTAGAAGCACTTTGATTAGAAGCAACAAGGTTTGAGTCAGAGCAATTAGGGTTAGAAACAGAAGGGACAGGTGTAGAAACAACAACAGTTTGTGTTTTCTCTGCTCCCTCCCCCATATGCACAAATGCGCAGCTGCAACAGATTTCACTTTTTCTGCAGTTCTTTTCATTTCATCAAAACAATCTTTATTTTGAAAAGTCTCTTCCCAGGGTTTAATAATTGGCATAATTTCTTCTATTTCTTGATTAAGATGGCCATAGACGCAAAGATCTGATCGTACGAATCCTCGATTCGTACGATTTTCGAACCGTGTGGAGAGTCCCGACATTTTTCGTCCGGTGGAGATCGGTCGTTTGGTCGATCGGACAGGTTAGAAAATTTCTGTCGGCTGCCGATAATATCTCTGCGTGTATTGCTGATCGTACGATTTTCAGTGGGAGACTGTCACTAGCTTTGGTTGGACATAGATATCGTGCGATTGCTGTCAGGGGCAGAACATTGCTGATCTGTTCTTTAACTAATCTGACTGGTAAGACTTTGATCAGAATGGTTAGTGGCAGGTCGGGAGATGGGAAAGTCCGATCGTACGATGATTTGTACGATCGGATCTTTGCATCTATGGCCAGCTTTAATCTCCTCCAACTCTTTATTTTTCTCTGCCAGCTTTCTTATTCTAAAGGTGGCCATACACGGGCAGATAAAGCTGCCGATATCGGTCGTTTGGACCGATTTGACAGCTTATCTGCCCGTGTATGGGGGCTTCCGACGGGTCTTCCCGATCGATATCTGGCCACGATATCGATCGGGAAGGTTGGATTTTTACCCGACCGACCCGTCGGAGCCGCTTGGCGCATCGTAATTCGATCGTTCGGCCATACGGCCGAATGTTCGAATTACCCCCGATATAGCCATGCAGTTTAGTGGCATATCGGGGAAAGATCCGCTCGTTTGGCGATGTCGCCAAACGAGCGGATCTTGGAGTCTATGGCCACCTTTAATGTCCTTAACAATCCTTTAGAAAATGTAAGGTTTAGTTCTACAAGAGCAGTGACCAGCTCCATGTTGTAGCTCCCACCCTCTCCAACTATAGTCAGGTGATCCCACTGGTGTCTAATAAAAGGGCAGCCAAGTATGGAGGTTTACTTTGAAAGCAGCTAGTAAGTTGCAGGTAAACCTAGTCCTTTGTAAAATGTATAATGAAGCAATAGAATTCTTAATGAATCAGATGAAAATTAAGCGTAGGACTGGCCAGATATGGGATGATTTGACGTAGTTGGCCAGCTTAAATATATTGCAATATATGGACAAACAATCCCTGTTTTGTTTAAAGGGTAAGGCATTTTTCAGTAGCAGTATGCACAAAATGTCTCTGTCTTAATATATTGATAATGGGTTGAGTGCAGAGGAATCTTGTATTTGTCTATATGTATTTTGTGGTCACACCCTCATTGCACCCCCGCCTAATGATTTTTAAAAAACTAGTGGTGAGCACAACTTTCCCTTGTTTGTTATAGTTCTACAAGAGCAGTGACCAGCTCCATGTTGTAGCTCCCACCCTCTCCAACTATAGTCAGGTGATCCACTGGTGTCTAATAAAAGGGCAGCCAAGTATGGAGGTTTACTTTGAAAGCAGCTAGTAAGTTGCAGGTACAACCTAGTCCCTTTGTAAAATGTATAATGAAGCAATAGAATTCTTAATGAATCAGATGAAAATTAAGCGTAGGACTGGCCAGATATGGGATGACTTTGACGTAGTTGGCCAGCTTAAATATATTGCAATATATGGACAAACAATCCCTGTTTTGTTTAAAGGGTAAGGCATTTTTCAGTAGCAGTATGCACAAAATGTCTCTGTCTTAAATATATTGATAATGGGTTGAGTGCAGAGGAATCTTGTATTTGTCTATATGTATTTTGTGGTCACACCCTCATTGCACCCCCGCCTAATGATTTTTAAAAACTAGTGGTGAGCACAACTTTCCCTTGTTTGTTATAGTTCTACAAGAGCAGTGACCAGCTCCATGTTGTAGCTCCCACCCTCTCCAACTATAGTCAGGTGATCCCACTGGTGTCTAATAAAAGGGCAGCCAAGTATGGAGGTTTACTTTGAAAGCAGCTAGTAAGTTGCAGGTAAAACCTAGTCCCTTTGTAAAATGTATAATGAAGCAATAGAATTCTTAATGAATCAGATGAAAATTAAGCGTAGGACTGGCCAGATATGGGATGACTTTGACGTAGTTGGCCAGCTTAAATATATTGCAATATATGGACAAACAATCCCTGTTTTGTTTAAAGGGTAAGGCATTTTTCAGTAGCAGTATGCACAAAATGTCTCTGTCTTAAATATATTGATAATGGGTTGAGTGCAGAGGAATCTTGTATTTGTCTATATGTATTTTGTGGTCACACCCTCATTGCACCCCCGCCTAATGATTTTTAAAAAACTAGTGGTGAGCACAACTTTCCCCTTGTTTGTTATAGTTCTACAAGAGCAGTGACCAGCTCCATGTTGTAGCTCCCACCCTCTCCAACTATAGTCAGGTGATCCCACTGGTGTCTATAAAAGGGCAGCCAAGTATGGAGGTTTACTTTGAAAGCAGCTAGTAAGTTGCAGGTAAACCTAGTCCCTTTGTAAAATGTATAATGAAGCAATAGAATTCTTAATGAATCAGATGAAAATTAAGCGTAGGACTGGCCAGATATGGGATGACTTTGACGTAGTTGGCCAGCTTAAATATATTGCAATATATGGACAAACAATCCCTGTTTTGTTTAAAGGTAAGGCATTTTTCAGTAGCAGTATGCACAAAATGTCTCTGTCTTAAATATATTGATAATGGGTTGAGTGCAGAGGAATCTTGTATTTGTCTATATGTATTTTGTGGTCACACCCTCATTGCACCCCCGCCTAATGATTTTTAAAAAACTAGTGGTGAGCACAACTTTCCCTTGTTTGGTTATAGTTCTACAAGAGCAGTGACCAGCTCCATGTTGTAGCTCCCACCCTCTCCAACTATAGTCAGGTGATCCCACTGGTGTCTAATAAAAGGGCAGCCAAGTATGGAGGTTTACTTTGAAAGCAGCTAGTAAGTTGCAGGTAAAACCTAGTCCCTTTGTAAAATGTATAATGAAGCAATAGAATTCTTAATGAATCAGATGAAAATTAAGCGTAGGACTGGCCAGATATGGGATGACTTTGACGTAGTTGGCCAGCTTAAATATATTGCAATATATGGACAAACAATCCCTGTTTTGTTTAAAGGGTAAGGCATTTTTCAGTAGCAGTATGCACAAAATGTCTCTGTCCTTAAATATATTGATAATGGGTTGAGTGCAGAGGAATCTTGTATTTGTCTATATGTATTTTGTGGTCACACCCTCATTGCACCCCCGCCTAATGATTTTTAAAAACTAGTGGTGAGCACAACTTTCCCTTGTTTGTTATAGTTCTACAAGAGCAGTGACCAGCTCCATGTTGTAGCTCCCACCCTCTCCAACTATAGTCAGGTGATCCCACTGGTGTCTAATAAAAGGGCAGCCAAGTATGGAGGTTTACTTTGAAAGCAGCTAGTAAGTTGCAGGTAAAACCTAGTCCCTTTGTAAAATGTATAATGAAGCAATAGAATTCTTAATGAATCAGATGAAAATTAAGCGTAGGACTGGCCAGATATGGGATGACTTTGACGTAGTTGGCCAGCTTAAATATATTGCAATATATGGACAAACAATCCCTGTTTTGTTTAAAGGATAAGGCATTTTTCAGTAGCAGTATGCACAAAATGTCTCTGTCTTAAATATATTGATAATGGGTTGAGTGCAGAGGAATCTTGTATTTGTCTATATGTATTTTGTGGTCACACCCTCATTGCACCCCCCGCCTAATGATTTTTAAAACTAGTGGTGAGCACAACTTTCCCTTGTTTGTTATAGTTCTACAAGAGCAGTGACCAGCTCCATGTTGTAGCTCCCACCCTCTCCAACTATAGTCAGGTGATCCCACTGGTGTCTAATAAAAGGGCAGCCAAGTATGGAGGTTTACTTTGAAAGCAGCTAGTAAGTTGCAGGTAAAACCTAGTCCCTTTGTAAAATGTATAATGAAGCAATAGAATTCTTAATGAATCAGATGAAAATTAAGCGTAGGACTGGCCAGATATGGGATGACTTTGACGTAGTTGGCCAGCTTAAATATATTGCAATATAATGGACAAACAATCCCTGTTTTGTTTAAAGGGTAAGGCATTTTTCAGTAGCAGTATGCACAAAATGTCTCTGTCTTAAATATATTGATAATGGGTTGAGTGCAGAGGAATCTTGTATTTGTCCTATATGTATTTTGTGGTCACACCCTCATTGCACCCCGCCTAATGATTTTTAAAAACTAGTGGTGAGCACAACTTTCCCTTGTTTGTTATAGTTCTACAAGAGCAGTGACCAGCTCCATGTTGTAGCTCCCACCCTCTCCAACTATAGTCAGGTGATCCACTGGTGTCTAATAAAAGGGCAGCCAAGTATGGAGGTTTACTTTGAAAGCAGCTAGTAAGTTGCAGGTAAAACCTAGTCCCTTTGTAAAATGTATAATGAAGCAATAGAATTCTTAATGAATCAGATGAAAATTAAGCGTAGGACTGGCCAGATATGGGATGACTTTGACGTAGTTGGCCAGCTTAAATATATTGCAATATATGGACAAACAATCCCTGTTTTGTTTAAAGGGTAAGGCATTTTTCAGTAGCAGTATGCACAAAATGTCTCTGTCTTAAATATATTGATAATGGGTTGAGTGCAGAGGAATCTTGTATTTGTCTATATGGTATTTTGGTGGTCACACCCTCATTGCACCCCCGCCTAATGATTTTTAAAAACTAGTGGTGAGCACAACTTTCCCTTGTTTGTTATAGTTCTACAAGAGCAGTGACCAGTCTCCATGTTGTAGCTCCCACCCTCTCCAACTATAGTCAGGTGATCCCACTGGTGTCTAATAAAAGGGCAGCCAAGTATGGAGGTTTACTTTGAAAGCAGCTAGTAAGTTGCAGGTAAAACCTAGTCCCTTTGTAAATGCTATAATGAAAGCAATAGAATTCTTAATGAATCAGATGAAAATTAAGCGGTAGGACTGGCCAGATATGGGATGACTTTGACGTAAGTTGGCCAAGCTTAAATATATTGCAATATATGGACAAACAATCCCTGTTTGTTTAAAGGGTAAGGGCATTTTTCAGTAGCAGTATGCACAAAATGTCTCTGTTCTAAATATATTGATAATTGGGTTGAGTGCAGAGGAATCTTGTATTTGTCTATATGTTTTTGTGGTCACACCCTCATTGCACCCCCGCCTAATGATTTTTAAAAAACTAGTGGTGAGCACAACTTTCCCTGTTTTGTTATAGTTCTACAAGAGCAGTGACCAGCTCCATGTTGTAGCTCCCACCCTCTCCAACTATAAGTCAGGTGATCCCACTGGTGTCTAATAAAAGGGCAGCCAAGTATGGAGGTTTACTTTGAAAGCAGCTAGTAAGTTGCCAGGTAAACCTAGTCCCTTTGGTAAAATGTATAATGAAGCAATAGAATTCTTAATGAATCAGATGAAAATTAAGCGTAGGACTGGCCAGATATGGGATGACTTTGACGTAGTTGGCCAGCTTAAATATATTGCAATATATATGGACAAACAATCCCTGTTTTGTTTAAAGGGTAAGGCATTTTTCAGTAGCAGTATGCACAAAATGTCTCTGTCCTTAAATATATTGATATGGGTTGAAGTGCAGAGGAATCTTGTATTTGTCCTATATGTATTTTGTGTCACACCCTCATTGCACCCCCGCTAATGATTTTTAAAAACTAGTGGTGAGCACAATTTCCCTTGTTTGTTATAGTTCTACAAGAGCAGTGACCAGCTCCATGTTGTAGCTCCCACCTCTCCAACTATAGTCAGGTGATCCACTGGTGTCTAATAAAAGGGCAGCCACAGTTGGAGTTTTACTTTGAAAAGCACTAGTAATTGCAGGTAAAACCTAGTCCCTTATGTAAAATGTATAATAAGCAATTAGAATTTTAATGAAATCAGATGAAAATTAAGCGTAGGACTGCCAGATTATGGATACTATGACTAGTTGCCAGCTTAAAATATATGCAAATTATGGAACAAACAATCCCTTTTTGATAAAGGGCTAAATTTTTCCATAGCAGTATGCACAAAATGTCCTCTTCGTAAATATATTGATAATGGTTGAGCAGAGAATCTATTCATTAAAATCTCCTATTGCCTTCATTATACAGTTTACCAAAAGGACCTAGTTTACCCCCTGCAACCCCTTACCTAGCCTGCTTTCCAAAGTTAAACCTCCATATTAGGCTGCCTTTTTAGCAACGTGATCCACCGGACTATAGTTGACAGAGGTGGGAGCCTACAACATGAGTGAGTCATGTACTTAGTAGAACTATAACAAAAAGGAAAGTTGTGTCACATAGTTAAAAATCATTAGGGGTCTGAATAGGGTAACAAAATACATAAGACAAATACAAGTTTCATGACTTCAACCAATATCCAATTTATTTAAACCAGAGACCATTTCTGTGGCACCTCTAAAAATGAAAAAGCCTTACTGAAAAAACCAGATGTTTGACCATATATATGCCAATATATAATGGCAACATAACCGTAAAAGTCATCATATCTGGAAGTACTGCCTTAATTATTCATCCTGATCATAAGATTATATTGCTTCATATAACATTTTAAAAGGAATACTTAACGCACTTACTACTGCCATTTAAAGAAACTACATACTTGGTGCACTTTTATAGACAACAGTGGATCCATGACTATAGTTGGAGAGTGTGTGAGCATACAAACATGAATGGTCAATGCTATTGTAAAACCTATAAACAAAACAAAGAGGAAAGTGTGATAACAAAAGTAGTTTTAAAAATATAGGGGGGCAAATGAGGGTGTAACAACAAATACCATATAGACAATACAAGATTCCTCTGCAAATAACATTTATCAATATATTAAGACCAGAACATTTTTGCATATTGCCTACTGAAAAAATGACACACTACTTTAAACAACAACAGGATCTGTTTGTCCCATATATTTGAATATATTTAAGCTGCCCAACCTACACGTAAAGTCATCATATACTGTGCAGTTAACCGACCTTAATTTTTCATCGATTCCCATTAAGAATTCTATTTTCTTATAAATTTTACCCAAAGACCTAGTTTACTAACTTACCTAGCGGTTTAAAAGAAACACCTGAACTGACATTTATTAGACCAACGGGTAAGTTGACTATTAGTTGAGAGGTGAGCTAAATGGGTACCTTCTGTAGAACGATATAACAAACAAAGGAAAGTTGCTCACACCAGTTTTTAAAAATCCCATTAGCGGGGTGAAATTGAGGTGTGAACACAAAATAATATAGACAAATAAAATTCTCGATCAACATTCAAATATATTTAAAAGACAAACATTTGTGCATACCTGTATGAAAAATCTTACATTTAAACAAAAACAGAGATTGTTTGTACCATATTATTGAATATTAATTCGGAACTACGTCAATTACATCAAATTCCTGCACATCTACACGGTTAATTTTTCAATTAGCTCCATTAAGAATCCATATTTTCCATATACATTACACAAAGGGACTATTTTACAGATTACCTAGTACTACAAAGTAACCTCCATACTTGGCATGTTTTATTAGAACACATGGGATTCACTGGACATATAGTTGAGAGGGTGGAATACAACATAGTGTCAAATGTACTTGTAGAAAACCTATAAAAAAAAAGGAAAGCTTGACAACCACCTAGTTTAAAAATACATTAGGAGTTGAATGAGGGTTGACAAAAAAATACCTTATTAGAAAACAGATTCACCTGTAACAACTCAAATATCAATATATTAAGACAAGAGACCATTTGTGCATTACTGCTATGAGAAAAATGCTTATTAACAAAAGGATTTGTTTGTCCATATATTGCAATATTAATTCTTAAAGCTGAACTACGTAAAGTATACAATGATCACTGGCAGCCTAACATTAATTTTCATCATATTCATAATTTATTGCCTTCCATATACATAAAAGGGAACATAGGTTATTAAATGAATTATAGATTGTTTAATAAACAGACTTGGCTGTTTTATTTAACACAGTGGAATACCAATGACCTATAGTTGGGAGAGTGGGGGACTACACACCCATGAGCTGGTAACCTACTCCTTGAGAACCTATAACAAACCAAAGAAAAGTTAGTGCTACAATAGTTTTTAAAAAATCATTAGGGTGAAATGAGGGTTGACCCAACAAAAAACATTAACAAATACCAAATTCTCTGCCACTCAACAATTATCAAATATTTAAAAAGGAACCCATTTTGTGATTACTGCACTGAAAAATAGTTATCACCTTAAAACGGATGTTTGTCCATAATATTGAATATATTAACCTGGGACAATACGTAAATCATCATAATCATGAGTCAATACATTAATTTTCATCCCTGATTCATTAAGAATTTTCTTCATAATACATTTTAAAAACGACATAGTTTTCCTCACTACAGCTGTATTAAAAGTAAACTCTACCTGGCTGCACATTTATTAACCAACCATGATAACCTGACCTTGTTGAGAGGGTGGAGCTAAACATGACTGGTCAATGCTCATTGTAGAAACTAAACAAACCACCAAGGAAAGTTGTGTAATAGTGTTTAAAAATATTACGGGGTGAAATGAGGGGAACACAAAAATAAAATAAAATAAAGATTTCTGCACTTACAAATTATAAAATATATTAAAACAGAACCATTTGTCATAACTGCTACCCTGAAAAATGCACCTTACAACTTTAAACAAACAGGATTGTTTCTGTCCATATATTGAATATTTTAAGCCTGGAATACGTCAAAATTGCATATTGACCATCACGCCTTATTTTCATCATGATTCCATTAAGAATTCATTGCTTATATTACATTTTAAAAGACCCTAGTTTACACTGAACTACTAGCCTGTTTAAAAGTACCTCATACTTGGCGCACATTTATTAGCATGGATCATGACTATAGTGGAGAGGTGGAGACTACAACCATGAGTGTACATGCTACTTGTAAGAAACCTATACACAAACACCAAGGAAAGTTGTGATAATAGTTTTTAAAAATCATTACAGGGGTTGAAACTTTGAGGATGTGACCACCAACAAAAACCATATAAAAATACAAATTCTTCAACCTCAAATTATCAATATATTTATGACACAGAGACATTTTGGCCATACTGTACCTGAAAAATGCTACACTTTAAACGAAAAGATTGTTTACCATATATTCAATAATATTTAAGCTGAACTCAACGTAAATCATCATATGACAGTCTACGTAATTTCATCTATTATTAAATTACTATTGCTTCATTATACATTTTAACAAAGGATAGGTTTTTTACTGGCCAAATTACCTAGCCTGCCATTTCAAGAAACTTATTGCCTGAACCTTTTATTAAAAGTGATCATGGACCTATAGTTGAGAGGGTGAGAGCTACAACCCATGGAGCTGGTAATGCCTTGATAAAACCTATAACAACACAGGGAAGTTTGTGCACTACTAGTTTTTAAAAATCCATTAGAAGGGTGCAAATGGGTGTGGACACAAAATACATTATAGACCAATACCCAAGATCTCTGAATACCATTATCATAGAATACAAAATTTTAACCAGAGACATTTGTGCCATACTGCTACATGAAAAAGCCTTAGTTAAACCAACAGGGCATTGTTTGTCTAATGAATATATTTAAGCTGGCAAACACTACAACAAGTTCATATATCTGACAGTCTAAGATAATTTTAATCCCTGATTCCCATTAAAGAATTCCTATCTTAATGTATACAATTTAAAAGGGATAGTTTTACACATGAAAACTTACTAGCTGTAAGTAAACTCAATATTGGCCTGTTTATTAGAAAGTGGGATCACCCTGACACCTATAGTTGCTGAGAGGCTGAGTAACAGCATGACCTGTCAATGTTTGTAAAATATAACAACACAAGGGAAAATTCGTGTACACTTAGTTTTTAAAATCATTAGGGGGGAATGAGTGTGACAAATACATATAGAAAAATACAAATTCCCTGATAAACCCATATCAAATATATTTAAGAACCAGAACATTTATTGCAATTACTGCCTACACTGAAAATGTTATTCTAAACAAAAGGATTGTTTGTTCCCATTATATTGCAATATATTTAAGCCGGAACTACGTTCAAAAAAATCATTTCCATTATCTCGGACAACAAGTAACCTAGACCTTAATTTTATCCTGATTCATAACAAGATTATACCTTGCTTATTCATATACCACTTATTAAAAACAGGGACCTAAGGTTGACACCATGAAAACTTACTGTGCCTTAAAAGTAAACCATAAACCTTGGCTGACCTTATTAGACACCAGTGGATAACATGACTATAGTTGGAGACGGTGGAGCATACCAACATGACCTGTCACATGCATCCCTTGTAGAACCCTATCAACAAAAAAGAAAAGTTGTGCCTAAACTAGTTTTTAAAATACATTAGGACCGGGGTGCAAAATGAGGTGTGACCAAAAATAACCATATAGACAATACAAATTTGACTAAGATTATCAATATTATTTAGGAACAAAGCCATTTGGCCATACTGCTATGAAAAAATGAATAACTTTAAAAACTGGTATTGTTTTGTCATATATTGCAATATATTTAAGCTGAACTAAAGTCAAGTCAATCAATATGAGTTCGCATTAATTTATCTGAATTCATATTACAAATACTATTGCCTTCATATACATTTGACCCAAATGGACCCTAGGTTTTAACATGGCCCAATCCTTAATAAGACTGCCTTTACACAGTTAAATAACATCTGGCCTGCAACAACTTTTATTAGAAAACAGTGATCCACAAACCTGACTATAGTGGGAGAGGTGGAATACAAACCAGGGAGCCTGGTCAACTCTATTGCTAGAACTAAAATACATTTTTAAAGAGTGTTAAGGACATAAAATGCCATAGACCAAGATGCTGTTTGGGAAATGACAAACGAGATACCTTTTCAAACGATTATGACTAAAACCTGATGTATATGGGGGATTGAAAATTCGTATGGCAAGAACTATCGAATTAGATGGAAGAGTCGACCGGGTAGCGGGTAAAAATAAATTCAACGATCGATATCGTGCAGATATCCGATAGGAAGCAGAACAATACACAACAGGCATGATAAGCTGTCAAATGGTTCAAACAAAGAATCCGCAGCATTTATCCTGAGTGTTGACTTTAGAATATGAAACTGGACCAGAGAAAATAAAGAGTTGGAGGAGATTAAAAGCCTGGATAGATGAAAATCATCGTACAAATCATCGTACAGGATCAGACCTTATCTTCAACTGATAAATCCTGATCAAAAGTCTTACAACAGTCAATTAGTTAAAGAACAGATCAGAAAGTTCTCTGGAAGCAATCGCAGATTCTATGTCAAAAAGCTTGACAGTTCAATGAAAATCGTACATCAGCAATACAAAGATATTATCGGAGGACCAGAATTTTCTAAACCTGTTATCGACAACGGAGACCGATTAAGAAGAAGTGACTTAAGTTAGGAAAATCAAGTAAACGAATCGAGGATTCCGTACATAAATCCTGTGCTTATACATCTTAATCAAGATAGAAAAACTTATGATATTAAAACTGGGAAGAGACTTTTTAAACACTAAAGATTTTATTGATGAAATGAAAAAATGAGAAAAATGAAATATGTTGGTAATTTGATATTGGGGAGGGAGCCAGAGAGAAAACACCAAAACTTTTGTTTTTCTAACTGGCCTTGTTTCTAACTAATTGTTGATCAAACCTTTTGTTATAATCAAAGTGCTTCTTAATTCTACTGCTAAAACCAACCTTTCAAACCTTAAAATTAATTTCCTGATTACTCTGATTGATCTGCTTATGCTTCTGCCAATGGAGTGGTTAATGCATGAGTGGGATGGATGGGGAAGTTGCCTGAGCACATAAAAGGTGCACAGTAAAATGATGCCAAGTGATGTGACAACCAAGAAGTAAAATTTTTGGAGAATAGAGTAATTTTGTTGTAAGCAGGAGGCAAACATTATGATGAAATGATGTTTACCGAAGAATGTTGTAAATTAAAATGGACAGCGAGAAAAGGAAAGTCAGGCACAGTAGATATTGCTGTAAAATCCTGATAAAGAATCTATGGGTTTACCTCTTCTGCATGTGTATGCTTTATTGGTCAATTGATATTAGTAAGTTTCAAGTTTGCAAGGTTTGACCAGATTTTGGCTAGTGAAAAGAGACCATCTCAGTTGTGGAATGCTTTCAGAACAATAAGTTTCAAAAACCTGATGTTAAGACGGTGACTATTATATTTAAAATAATCAATAATCTGAGATGTTCCCTTGTAGGTAAGAAAAATGCCACCATTACCTAACGTCACTGTCTGAATCCCATCCCGCGTCTCTATGAAATCTCATTTCACAAGGACTAAAAACTTCTCAGGTCGTCACTACCGACATATTACTGTTAAAATCCAAAATTTGCTCAGAAAGTCCTTCAAAGACTTACACTTCGCTAACAATCGTACTATAAAATACCTACAATATGTTGTGAGAGCTAAAAGCCCAGTAGAACTGAAGAGGAGCTAATAAACATGGGAAAAGAAGGAAAAAAAAGTTTCCTACAAAGAAACCTGCTATAAAACGGCTAAAACCTGGTTCAAGGTAAAAAGTGAATAAACTATCTTCAACAAATACCGAAGAACTGAAAAACTGATGTTAGACTTATTACTAAATAACAAAGCAACAAAATAACCAGTACAAACAAACACTTTACAAACCTCCAAAATAAAAGAAACCCTTTTTTGAAAGTTTCCTACAAACTGAGCCATAACTGTTTCAATTCTTAACAAAATTATAATATAAAATAAAATAAAAACTGATGCTTAATAAAAACTAAAAATTAATAATTATAAAATATATTAACAATAAAGTAATAATAAGAAAATTTTTAAAATAATAATAAGAAAACGATTATGGAAAAAAATAACAGCGAAATGAGGTAATAAGTAAATAAATTTTACATCAGAAATCTAAGATGACAACGTTAAAAAATCTAAATAAAACAAATTAATCTATTTTAGAATAAATTAAATAAAATTTAAACAATACATATTTATTGTAAGACTCAGTTTGACAAACAGTGAAAAATTAATTAAAGAAGATCAAATAAAAAAATATATCAAAACATGCAAAAATAACACAATCACTCCTATTTTAACCATTATGTAAAATTTGGGAAATCTAGCTGAAACCGTATTCATGCGAATTATATATGATCATAGGGAAATTGGTCCGTTAAGGGTAGACAGAGCCATTCACGATGACAATTCGCGACTTAATTTTAACACAAGAACAGAAAACTAAACTTACAATCAACTATGTACAACTAAAATTAGGACCCATACGGAAGCATTTATTACACGATTTGAATGGACTATTTATACCTAACAACTATTTAAATGGCTTTTGAAAATTTATCACCGGGTAAAGTATACCAACCATTGCAGACGGCATACCACAGTGCATCAAAAATTACAACTTTACTAGAACCGTGGATCGAGGGTTGATTTCTTTGTTTTCCTGATCCTGATTTTAGACTTAGATAACACAATCAGAACACAAAAATATTCATGGCCACCATGAAATATCGGAACCAAACAAAAGCAACCTCTATTTGCACTATTTGAGATAACGTTACTATGTCATACACGACCCAACACTACATTACCTATAACATCCGTTCAAAAACACTAAAAAATTTTGGTCACCATTTTGGACTGAAAAAAACTAAAAGACCCGAAGAACTTAAACAAAAACCTTGCAGAATCCGACAGAAAAATGCATATCTATAAACCTTTGATAATCAATTGAAACTAATAACATATTCAAATTCTGGATCAAATTACAACCAAACTAACAACAATTTATAAAGGACTAAACTACATACACTATAAGAAATACCGCCAAATTGCATTGAGGACGGTAAATAAGCAAATATTACTGTGACACGAATAAAGGAACCACAGTAAATTGTACTTTACACCAAAATGCTCTACCCACTGTTTAGGAGTCTCCCACCTTACAATGTGACTATCCTCCCAAGACTTAACTAAATCATTCGAAAAGATATTAACTGAATGTTATCCTGGAAAAAAACAAAGATTAATGAAACATCTAGAGAGAGAACAATTAAGAAGTTTGGAGGATAACAACATGATGAAAATATTATGTGGCCTCTCATCTGGTCTCACATAACGTTACAACATCATAATACCTGCTTCTTGGTTGAGCTTAGAAAATTACGTATCAAAAATAAGACGGAAGCCACATTGTTTTGATAACCATTCTAAGCACAACAAACAATAAAGAAGTTAAACTTAAAACATAAACCTTGAGATCTGGGATCAAAAAATGGAAACTTACAAACCTGATTTAACATTACACACGGGTCTATTTTCCGAACAATTTTAACAGGGTACCACTCTCACATTAAAATTGGATGAACTCAACACGGTTTTAGAGACAAATCCTAATCACAGGTAGTAGGTACTTAAAAATGCCATATTTGGAAAGGAAAAATATAAGACACCAAAAAAATCAATGAAAAATTTTAGGACCAGAAAATATAAACGGGTTATCAAATTGGCTGGAAGTCCACCTGAGAAAATAAACAACCAAACTTAAATTTCGAGAGATGCGTGAAACAAATAATTGGTCCAACTCTAAAAAAGTTCTTAATCTTACCAGTATATCGATTTCTCAACCAGAAGCAATGACTTAAACTTACCATTAAATGTTGGCATAAGAAACCTAACTATTAAGAAGAAGACTCTGGTGAAAGTGGAAACTACCTAAAACAAAGTTCAAAGAAAACATAATATCACAGAGAAGCAGTAAAATACTATTTAGATGGCTATTGGATCAAAACCAGTAGAGCCTGACTAAAATTACAAGAATAATGCTATAATTGCCTTCGAGCAGCTCGGCCTGCGTCACAGTTAATTGATTGTCATACCTAGGTGAAATCTGACTCCGGTACTTAATATGATTTTTCCTGTTTTGAAACCTCAACTTATAAAGTCATTAATGTAAAGACAACCATCGTTTCACACAACCTAATGGCAGTTAAACATCATTTGCCAGATAAATTGAACTAACAACAATTTGCTTGCTGCCAGAAAACAACCATCGTAGTCAATGCGAAGTACAAGCATTGACATTTGCAATATTTAAAGGAAAATAAAAAGGAAAAATGGACTGATTTATTAATGAGAGACCTTACACAACAAGTTTAAGCAACTGAAAATTACACTCTAAGTTATAAAAATTTGGAAGACCTGGACTATAATACAGTTTGTGACAGAACTACAACTGGAAGATTAAGACACTATTAAATGATGTACAACCATGGTCATGAGAATATGTAGTGTTATTCAATATGTTCCAAACCTTATACATCATTAACAGGGGCATTGTAAAACAACATGAATTAACTCACCAACCCTTTTTTTTTTCTTTTTTTTTTTACATTCATAACAGATAAACCGTAGAATGTTTCATATAACATTAATACTTCACACAAAGTTAGCTTGAATGGACATACCAAAAAGTGTTTTTTGTATTGTAAGGAGATCCATGCTACTGTTTCCCTATATAAATGTTAAATGTAAAAACTTAATAAAAAGTTGAATTGATAAAAAACTGTGCAGCCGTAAAGTCCAAAGATACTTGTATTTAATACCTTGATCAATTGCTCATTCTTATTGGACTCACGCCTAATGTAATAGAAATATTATGTTGTGATCCACAAAACCATGTTTCTTCTGGACAATGTTACACTTAAAACATTGAAGTTATATTCACATTTGAAATTTTAAAATAAAATATTAAAAAAAAAAAAAAAAAAAACAGGAAGACCAATGACCTGTCCCAAAAAAACAACCTTCTAAAAAATATATAATGAGAGGATTTTGTCTCTGGTTCATAGGATGCGAAGATTCCCAAGTTTAAACTCTGAATGTTATAAATATGTATAACATTACACACACTATTCACTTTTCATGAAGTGAACACCAGAATGACGATCCTGTTGTTTCTCTAGCGCCTACAGACTAGCACTTCCTTTAGTTTTAACATCGTGCCGTCACTACTGACAAACAATTGCGAGGCATCTATGCATACACAGAATACGCATGCATTGTCTGCTGTCGGTACTCTAGGTGTTCTTCACGAATAATTCGCGAATCTCCGTTTCTAAGTAAACGCACTCATCTTTGAAAGCAACTGCGGATCCGTACACCATCTGAAATTGCTGAAGACCTGCCATTAAATTGTTAAGAAGTTACTAGGTGGAACAGGATTTTCAAAAGAAAACATGATATAGATGGAATATAGAAACTACGATGGGAAGAGTGTGAAGACCTTACTCAAGCTTAGAGGAATGGAAATGATGAAGGAATTTACAAAAAGGAGCAGTGATATTGAATGGTGGTGGAAAAAGGTAGTAGGTTTGTGGGGAAAATCTGTGGATAATATACAACAATATACAAATAGGTTTTAATTACCATTATTGGAAGTCAGGTGAGCAATTTGCAGAGCAGGTATACGACAACAACGGCTAGTGACGTGACGGCGCGACTGAGAAGCAGAATCATTTACCGCATCCTCTTGAACGAATGCACTGCACACGATGACCAAATCCAGCGTCCATCACACTCACACGCACCATAGATATACACACTACGCGGACATCCAGTACATCTCCTCAATATATACTCACGCCGAATATATAACAAGTAACCTCCGTGGAACATTAACATATACAAATTAATAATATAGTCATACATCCTCACGAAAACTTATCATCGATCTTCAATTCATGCAAAAGAGACACCACAACACCGATCCTCACTCGACTCCACCACCCATATCTTCCAACTAGCACTCAATCTTCGACAACCACACAGATACAGCAATAACGCGCAAGGAATATGCATACTGATGAGCGCGAACGTGGCGCAGCACCAGCGGCGTTCAAATTGAAGAGTCAAATATTTTTGTCTCGCAAGTGAAATTTTTGTTCTCTGGTGCTCTCCAAGAGACAGACCTTTACCAACTCCATATACCTACGTGTGCGGCATCGGGAGTGAACTTACAAACATCAAGGGACCCAATCAGACAAGAGATCGCAACCTTCCTGAACCAACATACATATCTTCTCACGACTCCAAGTACTACTTAATATCCTGGCCACATAATAATATCGAATTGACATCAATTAGAAGGAGCTCATTACTCGATTTTCTTTATGATCTTTCTATAAACGCCATACATATACATATAATCCCTACCAGACATTTACTGTTATACTAAACAACATCTCTATGCATTACATTCACACAAATGAGATTTGTATTTAGACGCGCGCAAATAAGCCGCAATTACAACATCTTCTTCTCTCGAACTACCATGACGGACAATCAGGGACTAGAATCCCCTGTTAAAGGTTTATTCTAATACTATAAAGAGAACAGTTTAAACTTTGTTCCTGTCAGTGTAGTCCTTCCATCTTCTCTGACTTGATCATTAAAAGTAAGACTTCAAACTCTATTAAGATGACCTCTTTATATACTCCAACAAACATTGAAGACGAAAAGAAAAAAATTAGTTACACACCTACATGAGTATCAGACCACTAACTTATACTCTCCACTATTATCCTCCTCACAGTCTAGCCGCAGACAGTATCTAGTACACCTCCACCCTCCAGTCACACATTAAATCCAGTACTCCCGATAACGACTGTAAATTCTAATAAAAAAGTATTCAAAGATTCCATTTTTCTATCACCGCTATGATACAATCCAGGATGGATTAACAGAACCCCTTATCTTGTAGCCACGTTGTGAGGGACATGGAGGACAAGTGGCATACATATACAATCTTCTCCTTCCCTTGCCATATCATCACCAGAGTCTGATATGTATAAGATATAATACTATTACTTATTTAAACTTCGACTAAGTGTATCTTTTCCTGATTACAAACAGTCATTCTAGTAGCTAATATCCTATCATAGAATCCTATCTACAACACAGGTTCTCTTTTGTAACCTCTTGGGTCGCTGTTCCCAACACACCTTTAATCTTGGTGACACCGCGGGTGCAATTGGTACCGACTCTCTAGCGTTCGGATCCCCGCACCTCTGGATTTCTAACAGACCCAGTGACCAACCTTCCCAGTATGCAGCCACCGATGACACCTGAATCCCATCATAATGGGAATTGATAATTTATAAACGGTGCTATCGATAATACGCTAGACTAAAATTCGGAAGAACATAAGTGCCGAATGTCTCGGTTAGCGCGAAAGTTCCAGCGTTGAGATCTTGAAGCTACCATAAGAGAACGCGGTTAACTGATCCCAAGACCTTTGATCTCGTTGTTTAATTTTTTTTTTATTAAAGACTTTCCTTACTTTTCTGTTAAAAACCCTTTACATAACACTTCATTAGTACACTGTGATGTAGTCATGATAAACGCGTTGCCGATGCTACACCTTATACGATCAGCTATTGGCATGTTGAATCCTTACGACTCATTCTCAGATCAAAGACTACCATAGCAAACAAAGTTCAACCCCTTCATGATTTTTTACGTAAGCCCTCATCCCTTTACTCATTTACTTCATCATGATCCACTTCATGTAATTGTTTTGTGATCTAGTCACTATCCATACAATGTCTTTCTGGAAAGTCCAGACGGACAAAAGACAGAAAGGATACGACTGAAATGGGGGGGTCAGAGGTCCGACCGCACAGAAGGAGCCAGGCCATGAGTTAGTATTGTTCCGCCTGGTGTTCTCATAAACTCCCGCCCAGGAAGCCATAACTAACCCATTTGTAGTCTTTCCCTGTAAATATCGCTCTGATATTCCAATATTTCTTAATCCATATATTTGGTGAAGAGCTTGTGCTTGCAGGACCGGCACCTGCCACTTGGCCGCCACTTAATTTTGGCTCATGATAATTATAATGTGCGCTAGTTATTCCCGATGCCAAGTTTTCAAGTTTTTCAAGTCGGCAGGCCCAAGAAGAAAATTGACAGAGTTCTGTCTCAATTGTTGTCTTGAAATAACTGACAAGGTGTGGCTACCCATCTCTCCCAGAAAAGCCCTTTAAATAATCTGTGTCCCACAAGTCCCCCACCACCATCACAAGGCACTAGAATCTACCCCCCTCTCTCCACATCCACACCACAAACAATGCACGAGAGAGGGCCTTTGAGAAGATAGATGAGATAACATAAAATGGTAATTGTTTACTTAGAGTACATTAAGAGTCTTATGCCACCCTCTCATTATATCTAGCAGCATCTTTGCAGTCTCTCCTGAAACCTAGCATCCTCCGCCCCGTTGTCATACTAACTCTATACTATCTTAACTTACACTCCCTAGAGCAAACAGCGGTCTCATTTTCAGTCCACAGTAGAAATCATCTTATTTCTACCTCCCTGGATGGACAAACTCTTTCTGTTCCCCAAGAATGCGCTGCCTCGTGTAATATATTGTATTGCCTTATTGGTACTGTAGTACTTATCCCTGTATTCTGTCCACACAATTTTATGAGTCTTGTAACTTAACTGTAGCGCGTAAGCGTTGGTCCACTAGTTAATTTTTCCTGTATTTTTTTCACGGGCATCCCAAATATGATCTGCTTAACCCAGGCCAATTGCGGACGCCAGACCTGATTCTTCGACTCTCGCCCATCCCTCTATCCCATAGTCGCAGTTCTATGGCTTAGCCAAAGTTTCAGATTAATCTCGCATGCCATGTCAGTATCGAATATATCGGTCACTCCTTATTCCCCCCAATCACTTTATTGCTTTCAGTCCTTATGCTTCCACATTTGAATGTCTGCAACGTTTATTCCATCACCAAACTGAATTGATTTGATAGCCTTTTTAGGGACGATTCAGCCGTTTTTATCCATGCAAAGTATACTGACAGCAATTCTAAAGGTACAATATCCTAGTGACATCATTTCATCTTCTTTACATTGACTGCATCAGGTCCGAACCAAGATAGCCCAATTTGCGCCAAGTACTGTAAGCTTAATATATTTTACAGTGACGATAATTGCGGCTGTATTTTGATTCTCTACCTTAGAGAGATCATATTACTGTCAATTGTATTCCAAGATTAATTTAATCGCCTTTTCCTGCCAATTAGAATTCAAATATTCGCTCTAAGACAGTTTTTTATCCATAGACATGCCATATTTATTGCATAATGCTACTGTGATTCTGACTGTTATCTAAATTCCGATATGATCAAACACTCTATTAGCTCCTCCAGACACTGATCATCATCTAAGTACTTACCAGTTAATCTGTCAGAAAAGCCTTTTCGAGCATCTAACGACCAGCCAGCAATTGTGGAAGTATGATGCTTTTCTGCAATGATCATCGCTTAGGTGATGCTTTCCTTAACGTATTATCTCCCCGCCTGTCCTGCCTGGCATGAATCCCCATTTGTTCAAGGGCAGCGGGGAGCCCCCTCTGGAGTATCCGATTCTAGAGTGAAAGCCCTAGCTTGGAGAAAGTCTTTAACATCATAAAGTCAACGTGAATTCTTCTCCCAAAGAGACGTTGCCACTCCAGTGTCTTGCCTTCAATACAGTACATACAATACCCCACCTTGGACACGCTGCACTTGGAAACTGTGTGAGTTTGAACTCAAATAATTTGCACGTCATTGATGTGCAACATCACCTGCAGGCTTGGGATCCCCACAAAGCGAAGAGGAGTGGAATGCGAGCTCACCTTCGGTAGCTGCGTTCATAGAGGCTGCCGCCATGGTGGATCTCCAGTAGTTAGATAGCAGCTGCGAGGCGAGAAGGCCATCGAGCAAGCCGGACATCGATCGTGTTCTCCAATGCGAACCTGCTGTTTCGTAAGTCCTCCATGCGGATGCCAGTCCCGGAGTGCTCGTCATCCGACATCAGGTCGTGCTTCCTCAGAACATCCATGCCAGAAATCAATTCAGGGAGCCGGAGCCCCTCTGGGTAGTAGTCCATCTAGAGGAATACACCTCAGGAGGATCAGGTCGTTATCCAGGTTAGGGCAAGAGACCTATAAACAAAGTCCAAAGCACATGTCAGAGGCAGCGGAAATTAACACATACAAAGTCCCACAGGGAACAGGGGTCAAAGGCAGCGAGTAAAGCGAAGACTCCAGTTCCAGGCAAGGGTCACTCCAAGGAAATCAGCAGAATTAGCAGGGGAAAACAGCAAGGCGACCCAGAATCACTCTAGGGAACAGATCTATTTTCGGGCGCCAGCTTTGACGCCTTCAGGCGTCCTTTATATCTTTGACATATTGGCGCCCTTTGCGCCAGCGCATGCGCCCTTGACCGTCGCGCTCCGTGCTGCGTCAACAACGCCGCTCGGAACCCACTGCTTGGATGGGTTGCCTGGGCCCATCTTGGATCTTCGCCGCCGGACGCGGCACGATATCCTCGCCCCCGCAGGGTTACTTGACCATTACCCTCCCCCGCCTCCGGGGCCTCACGGACCACCGGCTTGGTTTTCGGAAACTTGGACATGAACAGTCTTTACCAAACGAAGAGCATGCACATCACCCGCGTGTGCCCTCCCAAGAAGGCATTCTTCGGGCCTCAAAGCCTTCCAATGGATGAGGATTGAAGACCCTCTGGAGATTTGGACATCAAGATTCTCCTCCACCTCGAAATTCTTTCTGACCTCACAGACGCGAGAGCGAGAGGGAATTTGAAAAACCAGAGAAGACGTTTGGAGACAGGTGGCTTCACCAGGGAGACTTGGAACAAGTTGGATTCTCATCTCTGTGGAGCTGAAGTCTGATGGTCTACAGGTGCTTAAGTTACTTCCAAGATGGGAATCGACCCCAGAACCTTCGACCCAACTGGGAATAGTGCACCTTCAAGCGAATAATTCTGAAGAGAGGCCCAGACATATCACCCACCTTGTAGGAGAGGCCTTCTACGGCGTATCCGCGAAAGTCTTGTGACTACGACACTATCTTCTCACGATTCACTTGTTGTCAGCCCAAATAGAAGCTTGGGCTGCAGGATCATCTGCAGCCGGGACGTCCGACAACACGAAGTCCTGAGGAAAGGCTTTGAGTGGGCTGCTGATCCATAACACACACCCAATAAAAAAATTTGGGTAAAAGGGGGAACCTTTCCTTTTGGGTAAGGAATGACATGCACATTATTATGAGCAACAACGTTCCGCCCACGGAGGAGGGTCAGACCAATCGTCCTGGCAAAGAGACACTGGTCCTCAAGACTGTTCTAAGGCTTGTTTCAACCGTTCAGCTGCCCAATTCGTTCGCGGTGGTAGCAGACGAAAAAATGAAAGTTTGCTATTCCCCAAGTCTTTACATAGGACGCAGAACTGGCGGTAAACTGGGTGCTCTGTCGAAGACATCGCCCACCGGTAAACCATGCAGCGGAAATTACTTAATAAAAGGTTCGACAATCCACCGCAGTAAGCGGAATTCTTCAAAGAGATGAAATGCGCCATTTGCTGAAGCGGTCTATGACACCCAGATCACTAGTATTCCCACCGGAGGGAGAATTCGATACAGTCAACTTTAGAAGTGCGTCACGGACGAGAGGAACCTCGGCAAAGGGCTGTAACAACCCACTGGGCAGAATGGCGAGCTTTAAGACATGCACAGCAATTACAAGCAGCCACAAAAGTCCTCTACATCCTTAGCTGATATCAGGCCACCAGCATAGCTAGCAGCCTCAAGAGTTTCAAGAGTCTTGCCGGACCAGGATGGTACCAGCTTTGCCTGAGCAGTGGGTTTGTTGCAGATGCACAGCGAAGTTCTCGGAGGACGAACCATGCCAATCGGAAGTATTCTTGAGGATCCAGAGGATGCCCACCAGGATACTGTCGGCAAATTGCTGGATAAAGAGTAGTCAATGATCTGACTGTTGAATTGACTGTATCCATGGCTTCTCAGTTCACGTCACCGGAGTGAAGCTACGACAACGCGTCGCCTTAGATTTGGAACCTGGCGGATAAGTCAAAAAATAGTAAATCAAGAATAAGAAAGGCCACCTGGCGATGTCTGAATTAGCCTTCTTGAGACTGTATAAACTCCAGATGCTTTTAATGATACTGTAAATTCTACAGATTTCAGAGCCCTCCAGGAAAACTGTGACGCCATTCTTCAAGGGCAAAGCTGAGTGACTCGCCAAGATGTCTCGCATTACCGACATCATATTCGCGCTCGCATGATACTTCTTGGAGAAATACGCACAGGTGCAATTTCCATCGATGCACGTGTCTCTGAGATAAGTATAGCTCCGGCTCCGACTTCATGAAGCATTCAACCTCATGCAGCAGGTATGCAGCGATTGATGTCGAAGAACAGACGGAACTGAAGGCCTCTTTCAGACCTAAGGCTTCTACATTGCAGATGAGCCACAGGCACTGGTTTACCCTTTCCGGCATGAGGGCCAGGATAGGTGCAAATGCGGAGAGACCCCCGGATCAACTGTCAGATATAATAGCAATCCGCATGAAATCTCTGGATTGCTTGCCTACCATCATGGGAGAGCCAACTCCGGACTGGCCGACACTCTCACGCCCGGTCCACCAAATCCCTCTAGCGAGAGATATGTTACCCTAGGAAGGGATCTGGATTACCCGAAGTGACACACTTCTCCCAACCTTGGCAAGAAGAGTTCTTCTCAACGAGAGATACTCATTCACCTGGGACCGATACTCTTCCAAGGTCCTTGGAGATGATCAGCAGATGTCGTCCAAGATAACACTACGAACCTTCCTAGAGATATTCTCGGAACATCATTAAACAAACTCCATGGAAGACGCAGGGCATTGCATAGGCAAGGCATAACAAGAATATCATAGCCCATCCCGACTGTGAAATCCGTCTGATCCATTCGTCACACCTCCCGGAGAGACATGAGTTAGCCCCCGGAGATCCACTTGGAGAAATCTTTGCCTTCAGCTCGTCAAGACTCCAATCAGGTGCAGGTACCTTTTTCACAGTGATCTTATTCAGGCCCCGATTACATAATACAGCCGAAGGCTCGATTCCTTTTCTCCACGAATAATACCCACCCCGCAGAAGTAGAAGGCGATAAACCGCCGCTGAATTCTGAGCATCCCATAGCATAGTCTTTCAGAGAGAAGAGAGGTAAGTGCCTTGGGGCATGGCTCCAGGCAGGATTCAACGGACATCATAGGAGCATGAGTGGGGGAAGGACTCTTGCAGACATTTTATACAAAAAACATCGGAAAATCCCTTTAAGTGAGAGGCACAAGTCTCTTAGCTTTCCGCCTACACTGACTACTGGAACAATGCCCGTTCTCGAGGGGTTTATCTCTCTCTTTTTT